>NC_086379.1:57295854-57598884 GCF_036588685.1 Mytilus trossulus | reverse complement strand
TATACCACCATTGTTTTTCCTCTGCTATTTGTCTTTGGTTTACTTGCACTTTTTAATATGCAGAATGTATCTTTGTATCAAATAATGAAATACTTGGATGAGTTTTATCATGTTCAATCATTTCTGCAGACAACATTTTTGCATATATTTTCATTGCATATAAGATAATGAACACCATAACTACTATAACTACTATCCAACTCGACCCTAGCTTCAAACTGTATATATCCCCATACTGTTGTCGTAATTCACGGAAAGCTTCAATCAAATTTTGTTTTCCTGTGATGGACAGCATGTTTCCAACGACTGGCCAGAGACGAGGCTTGCTCAGACTTAAATATTGATGAAAACACAGAGATATTTACATATGTACAACAATATATTCATGAAACTGGAAGATTTTTATAATAATTCATGTGATATTATACTGTTTAGAAACCAGCCTATAACCACAGTGTACCACTCTTTAGTCTTAATTAAAGACAAACCTAACTTTTAACACAAAAAACAACCAATTGTGTTTAGCATCTTTTTGCAAATAAATTTATATATATTTTATTATATTTTTTGTATTAGTAATTATACTTTCAAAAATCAAGAAATTAATAGTCATGTAATAAGATGGTAGACTAAATTTTTTATGTATTGCAAAAAAGAGCCAATCAATTTTTTTTTTATTCATATAAATAGAACAACTTTGTTGCAGTGAGCTTGTGAATTTGAGTAAAAATCACTTTATGATATATTTGATTCCTAACCAACAGTTATTATTTTGGTATAAAATTCGATATCACCTTCAGTAGGTCTTGCTTTAACTTTGTTAACATAGTTATTTATATATGTATACACAAAAAATACTTCAAGAAGTGGAGGAACTGCCTCCCTGACTCACTGCAACAATGTATGATCTATTAACTTATCAGAAAATTATATACTATCATGCATGTTATTCAATCCATCTTGTATGGGAAAGGATTTGTATAGGCACTGCCTTTTGTCCGATCCCTGTGTTTAAATGTACATTTGATATTTGAACAATAAAATATTTTTAATTGAAAAAAAAATAATGAACACCACTTGAAGTTAACCAATCATAATTTTGACACCTTTTTTTTCCTGTTTAAGATCATTTTTTTTTAATAAAATAAATTCGTGTGTTTTCTTCTTGTTCATAATATAGTCTTTGTGTTTAATTTTCATACCATAATGACAATTTCTATTACAATGAATGTATACATAAACTATTCATAATTTTATATGAAACCGCATTTTCTATATAACATATTGTTTTCAGCTGTTTATACCATGAATAAAAGCAACAAGATAGAAGGCCGTTTGTACGTCTCCCATGCTCCAATCAGTCGTGTTAGTATAACAAGTCCACTGCTTCTGTTTACTATGTTGATTAGTCGTCTCTCTCTTTCTATTCTTTAAAAAACAATTTAAAATACTTTGTTAATCATGCATATAGAATCAAGAAAGAGAGTAACACATAATTTGAAATAAGACATTTTAGTACAATGAGCATGCAAAACAATAAATGAAACCGCATAAAGAACGTGTGAATTTCAAATATTCTAGGAGTCTGATATTAAACTGTTATCATCTCTCTGTACTAAAAACTATGGAGATCTTGTTGATACATTGTCCAATATAAAAGCCCTTTTTCTCCATGAAAATAAAGAATGCGAACTACTATAATACAAAAAATTGCAAGTGCGAACACAGATAAAAAAAAAAGTTTATTTTACTAGTATTATGTAACCTCAATTCAAGTATGCCATTATAAGATGTACGTATAGTATAACTTTTATTTTTAAACATACAATTAATACAATTGTGTGATATTATGTATAAACAAATGCAACAACGGTTTGATTCAGCAGTATACTTTATCCGGAGAAGGAATACACCTAGTGTTTTATCCAACAAATAATATTTTGGGGGTATTTGAATTAACTTAGACTAACATATCGATTGGTGTAAAATATAGACTAAATAAACTAGTGTTTTTCATCCGAGGAATGTTCACACTTGTGTTTTGAACTAGGAATTATTTCTCTAGTGTTTTTTTGTATCCGGAATAACACCATAAGTGATTTTTAATAAGGAATGATTATACTTGTGACTTTTTAGAGGAATGATCGCACTAGTTTTTTTTGTTTTTGTTTAATCGAGAATAAAGGTAATTTTCAACACTTTCTTTGTTTGCATTCGTTACAACTGGCTGTCACTCACTTTTTGTCATCATGTGTTTAGAATATAAATACGTTCTTTTTCGCTCTTCAGTAATTGAAGCTCGTGAATCTACGGGATATTTTTGCAATTTTCAGTACTGGAGAATAGTTTCATATTACTTCCCATTTATTTCGGAAGTTGGTGAGAAAACCCCACCAAATTATATTTTATGCTGTACAACTTTAAATGTCTTTTATACTACATCATAAAACGGTTCAGATTAATTGAACTGGTTCCTTGAAAATTTTCTAAGTTTAATGTACTAATTTATGTAAACAATAGACCGGTCTCATATAAACACAACAACGATATCAAGATCGACGCTTTCACACTATTTACAACCAATATCCCCTAGTAAAAAAAACAGTTACCCGGAATCAATATACAGTGGAATAAAATTACACTTACATATTGTATAAAGTATTCCTAAACTTACATATTAGTGTGAGAATCAATGTAACAGCTACAAAAGGAGAGATAAGCATCATATATATCTGTAAGTATCAAAGCTAAGGAAATTGTAACGTCAGGATTTTAACATCGTATGCTTTTTTTAAATGAAAAATGAAAAATTGTGTGTCATACTGCATCTATCAACATCAACCCCAGCAAAACCGAGGATGATCCCATGTGCTCTTGAATGGTAAGCCGTTCTTGTTCAACATATAATACCCGTCATTTGCTCATGTTAGTACAAACCCGGTAATAAGTCTAATTCGGTTGGCCACATTCAAGGAAAAGAACGGTATTGTAGTTTGAAAGATTGGAATAGACAATGGAACATAAATCTGTCAAAGAAACAACCCGGTCAAAGATCTGAAAACAACCCAAGGTTATCAATATGGCTTTAACGTCAACAGAAAATGCCATATCAAGAGGCGGCCTTCAGCTGGCCCCTAAACAATAATGTATACTAGATCAGCGAACGGCACGTAAACTAAACTCTAAAATTTACAAATGATCCTCAACTTAAAATTCAAACACGCAAAACTTACAAAAAAAGAGGGACGAAAGATACCAAAGGGACAGTCAAACTCGTAAATCTAAAACAAACTGACAACGCCATAGTACCATGGCTAAAAATGAAAAAGACAAACAGAAAAACAATAGTACACATGACACAACATAGAAAACAAAAGAATAAACAACACGAACCCCACCAAAAACTAGGGGTGATCTCAGGTGCTCCGGAAGGGTAGGCAGATTCTGCTCCACATGCGGCACCCGTCGTGTTGCTTATGTGATTACAAATCCTGAATTGTGACATGTGCTATAATGCAGCATGGGTAAACATGTTTTGTTAGTTCTCAACACTATATATATATATATATATATATATAAAACGTCTGTATAGTAGTCAACGATTTTCCCCACGAGGGCGCTGGATCGTTACGAGTAACGATACATGTACACAATAAATAAATTATATAAACGCCTAAAAAAGTGTACACAACAACTCCAAATACAAAAAAAGGTAACTATAAATGTAATTATTTATAAATATTTCGGATAACAGATATCCTTCGTCAGTCAGATTCTGATGTGAAATGAATCATCTTTGAGTCTCGTTAGATTAAACTTTTACTAAATCTTGAATTTTATACAATAAAAAAAGTCAAACCGAACATCAGTAAAGACGCTTGCACCATTCTAAAAAAATGTTAACATGACATAGGTTATATGGTTTATTACAACAGAGAGCTCATATATATGCTTTAAATACAAATAATAATGTGCGATTTGAACTAGCACAATTCTAAAACTGTATCGGGAACGACAATTATGATGGTATAACATGTATACGCATGATAACGTCTGTAAAATTACCAAAAAGACAGCACTGCTGAACGATCTAAATATTTGAAATTGAGAGTAAAGTAGTAACAACAGAGTCTGAATATATAAACATCGTGAACAAACGGCCGTAAAAATGTAATAATATTTTTTACTAAGTATAACTAGAAGAACGTGGCTAGGTACTTATTTATCCCTCAAAAAATTAAGCAATTTAAATTGGTATCTTCAACAAATGTATTTAACAAATGAAAAAGGTTAAGAAAAAGAAACAGAGACTGTAATAATAAGTAATATAACCTGAATGTTAAGCACTACACGGAGTCGAACTACATCTTTTCATTTATCCCATTTGGTGCCAAAGTTGTTAATTTTCGTATCCAAAATCTTTCCCGAGCGAGCCTATCCTCCTTAGACCAAGCAGAGTTGTGGTCAATGATTTTAATGGTCAGTCGATTGAGATCTGCCTTAGTGTGGCCAGGGGATCTCAAATGTCGACTGAGAGGGAGGTCTGGCTTGCATTGGTAGTCGCTACGATGGCCGTTCATTCGTTTGTGAAACGGCTGTTCTGACTCGCCAACATACTGTTTACCACATTTACACTGTAAGAGATACACAACATTTGAAGTCTTGCAATTAACATTGCAAAATATGGTGTATTCTGTGCCAGTGGAGTGACTGTTAAAAGTCTGGGTATCCAGTATTTGTTTGCAAGTCAGACATCGTTTGTTTCCGCAACCCTTGCAAGATCCCATAGATGATAAGCCTGCTTGAGAGGATAAATCAGCTCTCACCAGCAAGTCTTTAAGGCTTTTGGGCCTACGGAATGCCAGTACAGGTGGCTCGGGAAAGATCTTGGATAGTTTTGAATGTTTTTCGATCTCTTTCCAATTTTCGCGGATTAGGTGAGATAAGTTGTCAAATTTTGGATGGTAATTCAACACAAAAGGCACCCTCTTGTTGACCTTTTTTTCTTTATATTGTAAAAGCTCATCTCGGCTGATGTTGTTAGCACGAGAAAAACCTTTATCAATGTCTTTTCTTTTGTAGCCCCGATGTTTAAGGTGACCGCGAAGTTCTTGTAGACGTTTTTTTGCAATATCGTTGGTGGAGCAAATCCTTTTTATTCGTATGGCCTGGCTGAAGGGAATGCTCTTGGTGCAGTGTTTGGGATGACAACTCAAAGGAGATAGATATTGATGTTTGTCTGTGGGCTTGCAATACAGATCTGTTAATATGTTTCCATCCCTCAATTGCGTTGTAGTGTCAAGAAATGTGATCTTAGAGTCAGAGATTTCATATGTGAATTTTATTGAGGGATGGGCATTGTTGGCATATATATATATATATGGAACATGTCCGTCGGCATCTGTGAAAAACAGATATTTAATATTGGTCAACTAATTCGTGATGGCGTCTGTTAATTTTTCCAAGTGTAACTGTACAGTCAACAGAGCAGAATATGATATTATTGCCAAATTATTTTAACTAATACCGGATGTAACATAAGTGGAATATCAATATGTCACTGTGTGCTCTTTAGCCCGAGGCAAGAATCCTATTGCTACGAGCTACGAGCGGACCGTAAATTATAACACCCCGTTTCCGTTCCCAATCGGATCGCTTGGTTTTCAAAGACTCTCCAAAATACGAAGCACATACATATACGTGCGTTATGAGTAGCATTATATGCTTAAATCAACCATTTCCCTCAACATTCCTATAAATGACTACGATTTTTTTTTAAAGGATACGCCTAGTCCAATTAATATTAATTTACAACATTTGCATCTGCCTGCCTACAAAAGAGGAAATAGCTGTATTGGTTAACTTATATATAAAAGATTGAACAAATGAGAAAAGGTCCTACTCTTTTAAAAGTTGTGTACTATCACTTTTAAGAAAAGCATTTAGTTAATACTTACAGCGCAAAACCTCGTACTTTTGGTTTATATACCAATTAATCTAATTATTTTAAAAAAAAAGTGAATCTTTGAATCTTGAAATAGTTTAAAATGTAAATGGTATTAAAACATATAGTTTCGTAAATGATAAATTTATGATCATTGTTGAAGACCGTACGATAATCTGTCGATTGATAACATCCTCGTTCATCTTTCGGTTTCTGGTCTACTATTCAATCATACTACATCTTATTATGTATACCTGTTTTAGTTATTTCAATAAACTTCTATAAACAATTTCATTGACAAAGTTAATCAAAATATTTTTCCCCTTTTGAAAGGGTTTACACTAGTAATTTATTGGGGGCCTTTGTAGCTTGTTGTTTTTCCTTGTGGGGAAGACCGTACCGTGACCTATATAATGGTTTACTTTACATTGACACTTGGATGGAGAGTTGTCTCGTTGGCACTCATACATAATCTTCCTATATCTATAAACATAAAAAAATAAAATATTTTCTACACGAAACGATACCTTGTTCATGTTGATATAATCGCAAAAGTTTTGAACAGCGGTATACCACTGTTGCCTTTATTTATGACAATGTTAGCAAATACCGCTGAAATATGACATCACTATATAACAGAAGTACATCACAAAAACACACACAAGAACATTCATCACATAGAAACGCACAGACATATTGACATAATTTAATATTCGTCGCAATATAAAAACTGCAGAAAAACTACGAACATGTCCCACCACCGACAACAACTACAGCAGACAGGAAGGCGTAAAATCTTGTAACCTATTGTATTAAGGTATGGAAAATTGAAACGACCAAATGATTTGTTTTTCTTATTATACATATTGTGGGAAATGGTTTCAGTATATTACCATTTCAACTATATCAGTGGGAGTAGGTGTGCTGTTTACTTCCTTAATCTGCTGCTGAGTAACACCAAAGACCATCAAATTGCTTGTAGTGGTATTCCATTTGATCTTAAACTCATTATCCAGAACTATTCTAGTTCTAATGTCCTGCATCTCTTGATTGAACACATTCAGTTTTTTCAATGCTTCCATGGTCAACCCATTAAGCATTGAAAATTCGATTATAAGGAAACATATTACATTTAAATTAAGATTCCGAAATGTCGTACATGTTGTTATAACTTGACAAATACAACCCGACTTTCTGCAACTATCTGTTTTTTCGTCTTTATACAAGAAACTCCACTGTCTTTTTGTCAAAGTTGCCGATATTGAGTATGTACAGTTAGTAAGCAGTGAACAGCAAGTTGTATTGACACGAAAACAGTGCATAATGCGATGTTTGTTTGTCTCTAAGAATTGATAAAACGACACTCTATTTTCTCGTAGATAATTTTCGAGAATCTTTTTACACGTTGGATATACTAATTGATTTAATAATTTATACAGACGCTCGTAATTTTCATTTTCTGATGTCATTTTTCTTGCATGGACAAATGAATAACCTGAAATAATAGTTATAATTGTATTATTGGTTGTGTCTGTGTCTTTCTGTACTATTTGTGACGTTGCTGTTTCACCTTTTGCGTTAAAGGCATTACTGATTATGTACTTGTGTTTTCTTTCATAAAGTGCGAACATTCTTTGATACGGTACTATTGAGTGTTGTTTTGTTGTATCTGTCTTTATTGTTTTTTTATATTCCTGTTGTAATTCCACTGCTCGAAATTAAAATGAAAACTTTTGTGTTTTAAAACTAACTTGAGGATGTTAACCCAGCACAAAATATCTGTATCTTTGTAAATCTTGATAGAGGTTGTCTTTATTTATTTCATTATGCTTTTAAATTTTGAAAGCCTGTTCAAATTATTATCGTTTCTCAACATTTTCTTTTATTTATATTTTAAAGCCGACGTTACTATGGAAAAAAAAACTATGAATATGTATATACATATATTTAGAATCTTACCTATATTTTCGGGTAAATATTCAAAATCCTTATAAATACCACATGACATGAAATTATAAATAGTTTGACCTTTTTAAAATGTTTAGATTTGTGTAAGACTTACCAAGCGATCCACATAAGTGAATCTTTATTGTTTTCATTGTTTTATGAACTATGAACAAAGAAAATTTAGTACGTACGTATGTAATGTTAAAATGTCATTGCCATTCTTATCGATATCTTTAGTATATGTTTCAGTACAAACATGTGCGTTAAAAACACTAATCTATTAAAAATAAAATCAAGGTAAAAGGATAAGAACTTATTATTATCAGTCTATAAATTATGTTTATATACGAAAGTCATTTCAATTTTCAGCCCAGGTATACATGTTATAGGAGTAAGAATGATTTGACACTATTTGTCGACGTGAAATGATCTGTCTAACATGCCAGCACTACCGGCTACAAATTTAATTTATATACAATTCTTAGTCTTTTTCACATCAGAGAAAATGACAAAACCGATGACAATATCAGATGATTAATACAGGGCATATAGTTTGTGGTGTTTTTTCGGGGTTTTTTTTTTTTTTGCATAGTCATGAGTTTCTCTAAAAAGGTAAGACTCTGTAATGTTCCACCATCAAACCATGTCGAATTTAATATCCTAGCATTCATGATTCATATGAATTAAACTAGATATTGGGTAAACCTCACGAATAAAACTCAACAAAACTTTGAATGTGCGAGTTTCTCTTTTTCAATTCACTACTTTGAGAAAAATATCTGGAATGTCGAATATATCTACATGACCAAGTATTTCTTACTTTTTCACCAGTGTTTGATATAACATTGCTTTTAAAAAAACGGTCAAACGAATAGATCAGTATCGTTATATTCAGCTCACTTGGATACACGAGATACAAATATTTATAGAAGGTTTGCTCTAGCAAGAATGTATTTCACAGTCATGTCATTTGTATTATTGCCAATAAGACAGCATTATTGAGAGATAATAGAACGAGGATATTTAACAGACATTTTTTGGGGTAGTTTTAAACGAAGTGCTATTTTTATGATGCAATGATATTTTTTTCACTTGTTCTGATATTGATCTATATTTTATTATTTTCATCAAAAATTATTTAATACTACCATTTGTTTTTAAATTTCTGTTTCATTATGTAACACTATTTTCTTTATTAATTACACAACAAAACATTTTATATGAGCGTTAGAAACGAAAGGGATATATTAATAACTTCAAGGGCATTTGTACCAGACAAAAAAGTTTTTTTTTAAGTGAAAAAATTAGGTAGTGGCTGATATGTCTTTTTTTCAATTCTTTATAAAACGCCGACAGTGAAAAGAAACAACACCAAGAGTACATTTTAAATGTTATAGTGCATTTTATGAAAAGTTACATAACCTTTAGTGGGCCATCCTTTATTTTCAACAACACATGAGTTGGAAACTATCCAATTAAAATTGCATCTAGTTCTTATTCACTATTGTTAAAATAAATGACATAAGTTCCATTAAGGAAACGGTTATTAAACTTCTAGTTACGGCATCAATGTAAATATGATCCTGCTAGCTTCACTGCGGATTCCAAATTGGCAATACCAAGAATTTGTTCTTAATCATTAATGTACAGTTGTTGTTTCAAGCAATCGCGACGGTAAAGCAAGAACAGTCTAAATCTAGACAATTGCTTTTGAATGCTTTATCTCAGTCATAACAGTACTTTCTTGCAGGCGGATTATCAAAATAGAGCCATGATAGAACAATTAACATGTAATGGATATATGTGTCATATAACGATTGGAAATATTTAAGCGGACAAAGTAAATGCATAATGACATTTCCGGCCTTATTAAGACACTTTCTACGGGAAATCTTTTGAATTTAAGACATCTTCCCACATCAATGTAAAGATGTCAAAGGCAGCCTCAGAAAAACATGAACAACACAGATGATGGGCTATGTTCCGTAATACAAGGAATATCTTTATTTACAAAATTGTATAAACTACAAGTGGAACAAAACCGAACCCTAAACCTTTACGAAACAAGGGATTTGTTCAGCTCTCTCATTGTGTACCTTTAATTTCTATGTTATAAGATTCCAGCAGAGCCTAACTATAGCGTCTGTAAACCCCAGTTGATGCTTGGGTTTCCTATCATGATTTCCTTGATAGAGGATTGCTACTAACATGGAAGATATATTGAACGCATGTTTCTAATTTATAAAGGTTGCGACATTTGGTTGACCGTTGTAGAATATCGGTGTCAGAGATGATAACGGTTAATCCAATCGTCTTTACCCCAATACAGTCACTTTCCACTGTTATAATTTTACCAAATGTGACCTATCACCGAATGGGTACTTATAATGATCAACATAAAGGATGAAAATATAAGAGCAGGATCCGTTTATCCTTTTTGAGAACCTGTAATTATTTCTTGTTTTATTCTAGTATTCAGGTTTAAATGTATTGTTTTCGTCGTCTTTAGTTTTTACGATGTTGTTGACTCTTCGACGTAGGGAGTTTTGATGTCTCGTTGGTATCTTTTGTCGTATTTTCTAAGAAAGAAAAACGACGAAAAACTATAAGTTAACACCGTACAGAAAACAAACTAAAGATGAAACAAATCGGGTGATGGAAATAAACGAAAGATCAGTAGTTCCAACTTCACAAGTGTAACCTGGCGTGTAACTCTTGATGGAATACATTGTCGATTGGCATTAGACAATTATTGCCAATAATTTGCATTCTTGTAAGTATCATTATAAAACACAAGATATGTAAAATCGTCTCAATTAGGATATGCATTCCATATGCAAGCTCGGCTTTTAGCTTGCTACAGAGAAATGGAAAGCTATGCAATTGAAAAAAGTAAAATAACAAAAATACTGAACGCCAAGGGAAATTCAAAACGATAAGTCCTTATAAAATGGCATAATCAAAAGCTAAAACACATCTAACGAATAAAAAACACTGTCATATTCCTGACTTGGTATAGACATTGCCTTATGTAGAAAAAGGCCTCATATCCTAAATTGTTTTATGTCAACCGACGCATACTGTCAGTTTGTAGATGTAAGTAAAGATATAAAAAGACAATCTGGTATCTGCAGTATTTTTTTACTTTAATCAGTTCAATGAAATTGTTTCGATCAACATAGTCAATTGTGAATAGTTCAATGAGATGTCATCATCAATTAATAACATATTGTCCAATAAAAACAAAGCTAACCTAAATTGTCAATAAAAATCAAGTATCTTGATAGTGTCGGTTTCAGATTTTTGTTTGGTTTAAATCGAAACAGTCCAATTTTCACAATGTATGATTTGTTCCTCCTTCAAGACAAATAAATAACTGCGACTTATTCTTTCTATCTCTAGTTAAATTCAGTATAAAGAACACTTGTTTATAAAGAGATATTTATTGGTATTTTATGATACGCTTTGAATGATGTGTTCTCTAGAAATAATCTATCACGTAAATAGCACCAATTTGTTATAAAGCTAGTAGCAAAAATATCCTTTCTAGCATCTGAAATTAGAAACAATATGCTTAACTGAAAGTTCAGAGAACAACATTATAAATTACATTTCAATTGAGCTATAGTCAATTTATAATTGCTTTTCTATTTTTATCATAAATCAAACAATTATATATAAACTATATTCAGTATAATTCTCCTTTGCTAAAAAATCATCTGCAGGTTCAAAGAATGTTAATGTAAATTTTAAGAAGATCTGGTATAATTGTTAATGAGAAAGAAATGATTACAATTACTATCACATTGTTGTGTTTAATATTGCGCAAAAAAGATACACTACAGTAAGCTATAAAAGGCCATGGTTTGAAAAAATATGAGAAACCTAATACATATAACAAACATACCGAACTCTAAGAAAAGAAAAACAATTCCATGATGTATACTTTCACTAAACACCAATGAACATACTTAAAATATCCGTTTTAATGATCGCTACCTAAAAAAACATAAAACAGAAAGACAAAGGAAAGATGCGAAGTATAGATCTACACATTGTAATTATCAAAGGCTAGTCAAAGTCAAAGTCAAATTCTCCAAATTCTTCAAATGTCGATACCAGAACACAAAGCAAAAGAGACCTAAACGTCATGTTAAACTTTCGATTGTAAAGAAAGTTTATATGAAAAGGAAAATACATCTCGTGTTTTCAATGGTCTTATTGTCAGCTTTGTTTTTACTACGGTTGCAAATCCGATAGTCTAATGTGACCTTTACATATTTTGTCCTTTCAGTAAATACTCTCATTTTGGGTGGGCCATATTTGACCGGTTGTTTGGCATTACTATTTCATACTGGTTTTAACTTATTTTTAAAAACATTGTGGTTTATGATTAAACTATTTACTTATTTGGTTTTCATGGTCTAGTTTTGGAGTAAAATCTGTTAGTATTCAAACTTTGATGAGAGCCGTGGTGTAGTGGTTAGTGCATCGGACTACTATCACAAAGGTTCCTGGTTCGATTCCCGTCTGGGATGAAAATTTCAGGAACTCAATTTTCGGCTCTCCCTTGACCCCATTTGCGAGTATGGTCTTGAGGAAACGACGATAGTCCGTCGGAAGGGGACGATAAATGGCTGACCTGTGTTATTAAAGAGAGAGTCATATCTCTTGCACGTTAAAGACACCCTTGTAGATATCGAAAAAGAGAAGGCTAAGGTAGCACTCCACAGATAGAAAAGAAAATTAAGAATGAGCAACAAAATGTTTTATCATCTCCTATTTCTGGATTTCTAATACATTAACCTTACTGTTTGTGTTGTACATGTGCATATGTATGTAATCAGTATCTTCCACAGATTTGATTATTCAAAGTTAAAAGGGTGAAAAATAATTCCTTTTATGTGTATCCATGGCAACATTCTGCATTTATTTACAATAAAATATTGCAAAAAGGGGGGTAAACATGTCACATATCCCCCCAAAATTTGGATCAAACTAGAATTTCAATGCCTTTAAGTGATACCTTTTAGAAACTGTTTGCATAGATCTTCCTAATGATCAAATAAAAAATGGGTGTCTTTTGCCTCATTTTTTCGTAAAATCCAATCACAAAGTTCGTGCCATAAAAAGTTGGAAAAAAACATTACAATAATTGCCGGACCAATGTATGGTATGAGCATGCAAATACGGACAGTCATACAGAAAACAGCCTATATTACATGCATTACATAATCTTGATGTTCATATAAACCCAATACGAAGGCTATTTTAGTACTCAGCTATCCAAAAATGAATTTTATTTCACACTAGCTCTCATATTTTAGAAAAAACCACAGGGGCCAAAATGCGAAACTACACAACTTACTGTGGAGTGCTACCTAATGCCGCTACAAGGCAGCACTCGCACCCGCAAAGTGGAAAGGGATTAATATAAGTTGCAAAACTTGTTTCCCAATCCACTCTAAACAAATATGTTTAAACTAAACTTTGATGAGTTAAACCTTTTTTCAATCAATGTTTCATACTTCATAGTGTGTCTTTTTATGTTGTATGTTTACACAACTGTCTTATGTTAGGGCGAAGGGTGGCACCAGATAAATCGTTCAAACACACTGCATTTGTTTGGACCTGTCATAATTCAAGAACCTGATGTTCAGCGGTTGTCGTTTGTTGATGTACTTAAGTGTTTCTCGTTTCTCGTTTTTAAATAGATTATACCGTTGGTTTCCCTGTATGAATGGTTTCACTTTAGTTATTTTGAGGCTCTTTATCTCTTGCTGTTCGGCGTGAGTCTAGGCTCCATGTTAAAGGTCTTACTTTGACAAACAATTTTTGACTTGCATGGAGAGTTGTCTCATTGGCACTGAAACCAAATATTCTTATATCTACTCACCAAGAAAGAGCTAATGCCAATCCTACTGCTCCTCCTATGGGAATTCCCAGTATAATTAATATCTATAGATAAGCTAAGGAATTATAAATCGTTAAAATCAATCATAAGTGGGTCAAAGTTTTAAATACTGTCCTCAATAAAGCAACTAATATTGCTTTTTGGGACATCTCTAGAAATTTCGACTGTTTTAAACAGCAAGAGATTGCATGTGTTTTATATTCATTTTGGTGACTTTTTTTTATTAAGGATACCACACATCCCATCATCAAAACTCTACAGAGAGGTCCAATTATACTGTCCTGTAAATGAAAATTTTGTAGTGAAATATAATTAGGAAAAAAATAATACATATATCATCTGAGTAATATATCACTCGACATTACATACATAGATCGAACAAAGATATTCGGGTACTGCTTTTTTTATTTCCTCTTTCCAACGGGAACTGTAATCTATGGAAAGGCGCACTGAACGATATGGTCAAATATTGCAATCCATTTGAATTATAAACTGTCCAATCTTTTTCTTTTTAAATCACTCACATTTTTTAATTCAGAAATAGAAACAAATTATTTGAAAGATTGATGACATTGGTTGTTATCTCCTATGACTCCAGCATTTTACTTATAACGATACAGACAACGAAGCCGGAATGTTTCAGTACTCTTTAAAGCAGGATAAACAAAGATTATGTACTCTTAAACATTATAATTTTAATAAATATCGTATACTTACTTGTTTTACTGGAATAGGGGATGGGATTGTCCGTTTTACTTCATCTATAGCTGTTGATTCTAAACCAAGAACTAATAAACTATTTGTAACTGTATTCCAATTTCTTAGATACTCGTCTTTTTTTACTCTTGTATTTTCTAATTCGTGGAAATATTCACTGAATTTTTCGAGTTCCTTTAAAGCGGGAAATTTTTTATATTCTATGATATTAAATTCGCGAATTAAAAACGTTAAGATTTCGACGTCGAATTTTGGCATTCGTCGACTCTTTGTTAACACGTGACATATACAGCCATCCTTTATACACTTTTTTGTCTTCACTTCCATGAAGACACGACCCCATGCACGTTCACTTAATGTCTGTGTTTCATTTAAAACACATTTGTATTTGTTCTGAAAGCAGCAATAAGCATCATGGCGGAAACAATGCATTATCCTATGTTTGTTTCTGTCCAAAAATGTAAACAACGTCAGGTATTGTGACTGTAAGTAATTATTGAGTAATCTCTTACAAAATGGTAAAACAACTCTCTCAAACAGAAGCCGAAGTCGCTCGTAGTACTCTGTATCTGTAAGCATTCTTTTTCACTGTATAAAAATACAAGAGAATTAGATTTGTTAGAATTTTGATCTATTAAGATATCCCTCATCTTCGTTGGTAATCAAGAGAACCAATGTAATTCTCAACATTAAAAAATATATAACTTTCAAGACAGCAAATTTCTGTCCAGTCCACCATCAGATCGTTTTTATCGGCGTTGAATGCCTTGAAAAAAATCGGTCGAAAGTATAGAAGAGTCAAAATCAATCAGGAAGAGGATATTGAATATAACATTTTATGAAAAGTTTCCTCTATTAGCTACTGTACATACATGATTGTATTAAAATAAATAAAACTTATAAATACATACTTTTTCATATTTGGCCCGCATACTGTAGTAAAATTGAAAATGGAAATGAGGAATGTGTCAAAGAGACAACATCCCGACCATAGAACAGACACCAGCAGTATAGTAGTAGTATTTTTACAGTCTGTCCTTTAAAATCATATAAGTTGCCCAAGTTGTTGTATTTGTAATTTATAGATCAACTGGATTAATCCTTTTAAACAATTCTTGGTGTATTTCTTTGACTTTTAACTTTTTGGACACTGATACAAAATTAAAAAGTGTCATAAATAAAAAAAAAAAGAAAAATGATTTACTTTAAAACTGAAACTTACCGTAAAATAAGTGTATTATAAATATATCGTGACCTGGACAATCATGTCATATTTATTTCAATGGGTTTGAAAACAAAATATCTTTTGTGCTTTGCGAAACAGAACGTTTAACATACATTGTTGTTAAAACAATACTGATTAATTCGTACACATAGATTGAATCAGACAAAAAAATACAGTAATTTTATTTATTTTTTACAGATATATGATTTCTTTAAAAATTGTATATTTATATTTATATTACAATGTTGGTTATTGCTAATAATGTTTTACTTAATTTTATTAGCTATTTTCAATTATTGAAACGATAACAAAACATAAATGTGTTAAACACTGAAGCTGACTTTTAAGAAGCGCATTGATCCGTCGTGTGTCCACCAAATTGAATAGCTCATTTAGTGTCATGTGAATTTTGAAAATGTGAATATGGGCGTATTGCATTTCCGCTAATTTTTCAAAGTCCCAATACTACGTTTCCACAAATTTAAAATATACGTTGTTTCTGCAATTTGCATTTATTACTTTTCCGCAAATTTACCTGGTCAATTATAAAGATTTGAATATACATATATGATAAATTATCTATTTTTTTCTTTTTAATAAAGAAAATGTTCTGATCTCAGTATAACTACAATTTACCAGATATAACTACTAACTCAGGTAAGGATGAGTTAAACTTCATTGAGAAATCTTTGGTTTGACTTATTAGTACTTTCCAACTGACATGATTGAAGAATGCTTTGTTGAATTAATTGCCGATGCTCCATCTGACGATAAATGCATGAGGTCTGCCGATTATATGTTGGAATTTTATATAGATGGCAATTTCCACCAATCATTTGGGCATCACCCCTGACCCCGAGGAAAAGAGAACAACGAATGGTGTCGAGTCTTTTCGTGTTTACCTGAACGATCAGTTTTACGCTAGCCATCCTACCATATTTGCCTTTGTCGATGTGTTATTGAGACTGAAGACAACATCTTACATAAAGATGAGAACTCAAACTGTAAAAGCACCCGTTTGGAAATATAAAAAGGAGCAGATGGACTTCCTTCCTGAACAAAATACCAAATTTGTAAATGGTGAATGTGCTACTATGGACTTTGTACGACGTCACGTATTCTGTCAGAACTGACTTATGAACTCATATCAAGATATTTTTGAACATACGTTTTCATATATTTTAATGATGTATTTTACTTACATGTTATGATGACCTTTAACTTAATACATATTTATTTTTTTATTATAGATTTGCTTTCGATCAAGGTATTCCTTAATTATTTGCGGAAAAGTAAGAATTTATTTTTTCCGGAATAGTTATTCTTTTTCTGGAAAAGTAAGATATTTATTTGCGGGAACGTAAACTTTTTTTTCCGGAAACGTCATCTTTTTTTCGCGGAAAAGTAATGCCAATTTGCGGAAACGTAAAACGACGAAATTTATTTGGTGTGTCCAAAGCGCATATACTGGGTTATTTTATCAGAATGGATCTAGAGCCAAATACCAAAATACCACTCTAACGCTGTGCTGATTGGCATTATATTTTTTTGTGTTTTTCACTCTTTAATTCGGTATCTGGTGAGTATACAAGGCTTTTCTACCTCATGCATAGATTACCTTAGCTGTATTTAGCAAAACTTTTAGGAATTCGGGTCCTCAATGCTCTTCAACTTCGTACTTTCTTTGGCCTTTTTAACTTTTTTTGGATTCGAGCGTCTTTTGTAGACGAAACGCGTGTCTGGCGTATATACTCATTTTAGTCCTGGTATCTATCATGAGTTTATTTATATAAAGGTCAAGACTCACACTTGATGGTTGAGTACGATTAAATCTAAGTCTGTATCTGTTTATCTCTTTTCGTAAAATAACATTATTACTCTGCGACTTTTTCATTAAAATCTAACCAGGAAATAGTTACACGTTATTTTGGTCTATTATAACAGTTGTTATTTTATAGTTTGTTTCTGTGTGTGCTACATTGTAGTTTAGTTTTTGTTGCACTTCAGTGTTTCTGTTTCAATTTCTCCTCTTATAGTTTGTGTTTACCTCAGGTTTAGTTTGTAACCCGGATTTGTTTTCTCTCAGTCGATTTATGACTTTCTAACAGCGGTATACTACTGTTGCATGTATTTATATGCAAAACTATTATATCTTATAACTTAGTATCTCCCTCATGCAAAGCTCTGATCCTTTCACGGATTTAGGTATACTTTTTGGACCTTTTGGATTATAGCTCTTCATCTTTTATATAAGCTTTGGAATTCAATATTTTGGCCACGAGCATCACTGAAGAGACATGTATTGTCGAAATGCGCAACTGGTGCAAGAAAATTGGTACCGTTAATTTTATTATATCGATTACTCCTTAACAAGTTCTTTCAACAAGCATCGCATAAATAGATGCGTAAAATGGGCCACTGTGTTTTTATTATGCAAGCCATCTGAAATGTCTATTAACCTTCTTTCACTTGTGATGCAGTAGCTAAAACCCTATCATTCCGAAAAAGGCATATTCGATTAAAATGGGATGTTATCATTCTAAAGTTAAATTGAAGCACGGGCAATTTTTAAAAGATTTTTGTGTTTTCTCAAGATAAATTGTACGTGTTCTTTTTTTATATATACTGTAACGAAATATTGCGTCTTATAAAATTGAGAATAGAAATAGCCGGGAATGTATCAAAGAGGCAACAACTCGACCAAACAGCAGACAACAGCAGAAAGCCACCAATGGGTCTTCAATGCAGCGAGAAAATCCCGCTCCGGAGGCGTACTTTAGCTGGCCTCTAAACAAAACTAAAACTAAAATTAAACATCATTTATGACTTACAAAGGCCAAAGACTCCTGACTTGGGACGGACGCAAAAATGGGTTTTATTAGATCTCAACCCTCCTCCTATACCTCTAATCTATGTAGAAAAAAACAAACACAACAATACGCACAGTAAAAATCGGTTCAAACGAAGTTCGAGTTCGATGTCAGAATAGGTAACAAAAGAAACTAAACAAATTACAATGATACATAAATTAACTAGGACTACTAGCAATTACTGACATGCCAGCTCAAGACCTCAATTAAACTGATTATGTATATTGGCGTTGGTGTTTGTAGCAGTTTAGTCTTCCTGTTGTTCCGTTTTTTCCTTTTATAGGTGATGTGCGTTCCCTCAGTTGTTTTTGTTTGTTGGGTTTGGTTTGGGTGGTTTGGGTTTTTTTTTTTTTGGGGGGGGGGGGTTCGACCCTGAATTGTTTTTGTTTAATCGATTTATGACTAATGATCAGCGGTATACTACTGTTGCCTTTATTAAATATTACAATGTATTTATCAAAAAAAAATCTGAATTCTACACAATACTGCATTTTCCACATTATATTGTTTTAAGCTGCATATACCGTTAATAAAACCATCAAGAAAGAATGCCTTTTTTTAAATCGTCTATGATCAAATCAGTTGTGTTCTCGTGAAGAGATAGATAAACTAGTCCACTGTTTCTTTTTTGTTTGTTGGTCATGGTTCTATCTGTTTTTCCTTAAAGGGTAAATTAAAAATAAAATATTAGATACGTTGTTAACCCTGAAAAATAAATCAAGAAATAACAGAATTATTGCATTTAAAATCAGAAATGTTATTACAGGACGCATTCAATAACATAACGAATCTACATAAAAAAGGGACTAATTTCAAATAGTTTATTTACTGGAACTATAATTTCCTAAATATAATAATGTAGGGAAATATGACGATCTTATTTTCGGAACGTTTCAGATTGTCAAATGGTATCCTCAAATCATTCATATCAATGAGATGAAAACATTTTATAATCTTTTTTTGAAAACCTGAAAATAATGCGATTTCAAAATTGAAAATAACAAAATGATGAACGTACCGCAGTCAAATACATATAATGCAACATTTATAGTCAACATAATTCTGAAATTAAAGTTTGAAAACGTCAAAAACAAAACAGAATAAAAAATAACAGTTGTATTACCGCTCAAATGGAAATGTCCAACTGTTGTACAACTATTTAATTTCACATGTTTATCATTTAGCTTTAATTCCGTGATGATGAGGTTTTTACAGTGTATGCAAACTTACATGTTAAAGCTACAGCCAGTCCAATACCTAGTGGAACTCCAATAATAACTAATGTCTGTAAGTTTTAAAGTTAAGGAGGTTGTGACTTCGGTTCTTTTTACATTGTATGCATTTCATTTCTTAAACTATAATTTTAGGTTTGCTATACTGCTATAATGTTAATGTTATCTAATATGAAAATTGGGATGTTTTCGACAAGACAACTCTTCATCAAAAGACAAAAAACAAGGATGTTCACCACAAAAAGACATCAAACAGCCTTCAAAAATTAACAAAACCAATACTGTATAGTAAGTTATATACATATGATATTGTTATTGACTTCTGTGATGGAATTACGGTATAGCTGTTTTTCAAAAAATCTAAACAGTAGAATACGTAACTATTTCTGTTCTATTGCTATTTAACTGTGCGGATCAGAGATGGAAAACATTCCTATTTCACTGAACGATAGACAAGAACCCCACTTCTTTACGCTATGAATTGGCCATAGAATACAAAATTAGACAGAACAAAATATATAACAGCCTTATTTAGTTCAATCTAATCAAGGAAAACAAGTATACCCAGGAGGTAGCAACCACTGAATAGACACTTTAAAGTCAAATAAACTATAAAATGCAGACAGCTTCTCCTACTTTAAGAATTGTTATAATTGATGTGTGTCATGACCTAAATTGACACGTGTCTCAATCGGAAATAATATTGATTGTGATTCTTTACATTTGGAAAATCATTCAAATTCTATAATTAAGGAAACTGAAGAGGGTGAAAAAATGGATGAGTAGGATATCCGGAGGCTGTATGAATTCATTTTTTTTTCAATTTTGGAGATAGACTATATAAAATATTTCTTCAACTTGACTTTCAAAACCTGTCCATGTTATATTTTGATCATTTAGAGTTATTTTAAGCTTTTATATGTCCTCTGAGGGAGACAATCTAAACAAAGTAATCACTATATTTGATAATTAAATCGTCTACTAAAGGTTAAACACTTGACCTTGATAACTATTTATATTTATTGTATGGGTCTTCTGCATATTTAACTTAATTGCTACTGTATGCTTTAAGAAATAAACCAGGTCTTATGTCTTTTATACGAGTTTCTGTTTCAGCGGATATTAGTTTTGTCTGAGTAGAATAGACAGCTTTGATGTTCAAATGCAAAAGCCATAAAGGATACAGCCAGTATATAGGCTACTATTCTACATTTGAGAAAGCGGTGTCTCCATTTCTGAAATAAAAACAAAATGATGCCTTTAAACCGTGAAAAGCATTAAAAATCGATACAGTATACAAACTTAAATCGGAAAAGTATGTGCACACCCTAAAACAACTTTATATTTTGTGAGATTCTGTAAATAACGTTAGAATAGCTTCTGGTTAAATTAAGTTGCCATTTTTTGGCTGCAGACTATGTTTTCAAATTGGAAATTTGAATGTTTTTTTTTGAAACTCGGCACTGTAGATTCTTCATTTTCAGGGAAAGGCTGTTCATTATGATGTATATTATGTGACATACCATCAACCGTTTTGTGCATTTAATTTTATGCAATTCAATGCATAATATTCAAATTTGAAGAAAGAGTTCTCAATTGTCCATTATCATCTAGTTGTCTTCATACCCAACTGAGTTCTGACACGAAAGATTCCCTTTGGTGACGATGTATTGAGTGCATTGAAGCTGGTCTATTTGTTTTACGACTGGTAACGACCAGTATGTTTAATAGAATCTGATGCATTTTTATTTAATGAAGTAATAAGTGCTGAATAGTTTGGATAATGTAGTTAATCTAAGAAATAACAAACAATACCACTTGACATGTTTCCGGTTGCTCATATTCCGGTATATCTTCTACTGTCATTGTTCTCACTTCTTCAATCTGTTTTTTAGTAACGCCAAGTTTACGAAGGTATTCTGACGCATTTTTCCATTTCGTGTCAAATGCTTCGTTGCTTATCTTTTTAGGTCTCATAAATTCACAGAGTCTACATTCTCGATGAAGACCTCGTATGCTGGGCATAACGTCTGAATTACCAGCAACGAAAGTCACCATCAATAAAGACAGTATGTAAAAGTCTAAATGAGATGCACGTACATGGTTTGTTATAACATTACACACGCACGTGACTTTATTACAATGTGGATTTTTCGTGTCGTCGTACAAGATAAGCCATTGATTTCTGACAAGCGGAAGCTTCTCTGGACTCTTGCAATTGATGGCGTTTGGACAACAAGCACTCGGTAGTCTATATAGGTGTAGAACTCGATGCTTGTGACGATCAAGCAATACCGAAAACGATAACATATTTTCTTTTAGATATTCGTCTAATATTTTCAGTAAGGCTGGCTTTCCACATAACTGAAATAATTTTTGCATCCGTTTGTGGTGGGCATATTCCATTTTTTTAAAATAGATATTCATTCTATAAAAAAATCAAAACCAATTACATGTAGTATATATTACACCATAACAATATGAATAGCGTTGCATAGAAGATGAATTTGAAATATCTTAAGTTACAGATTCATATAAATGTATAGGGGCCAGCTGAAGCCTGCCTCCAGGTGCGGGATTTTCTCGCTATTTTGAAGACCCATTTGTGGCCTTCGGTTGCATTCTGCTCTTTGATTGTATTCTGCTCTATGGGCTGTTTGTTGTCTCTTTGACATATTCCTCATTACGATGCTTCGATGAATTTGTCCGACCGAAATTCACTCCCAAAAGTTTATTTGAAACGTGTAATATTTACCCATGAAATTGCAGGCAATTCGACAAATCATATTTTAATTCAATGCTATATTTGGAATGTTCTTCTTCCAACAGTGTCACATCATTTAAATTGATGCAGAATGGGCTGTTGGATTTATGGGTGTCTATTAACGAATGGGAATGTTGTACTTTTACGTTACACCGATTTTTATCATATTTTTTTAACATCTCATGTAAAACAGAAGAGTTGGTTATCGAACTAGTGAACTGTAAGTCTTGTAATAAAATAGACTGTCGGACTTTTGAATTGTGAATTGTCTTATGGACTGTTGGGCCAACAAGTGTCTTACATCTAGAATGTTGGACTTTTGAGCTATCCAAGTAATAATTAAAACTTTTTTTAAATATTTTCTCTGATATATTTTGTGATTGTATGAAGTATCAAATAAAATATGAATACAAAACAAATCACGCTAACAGGCCAATAAAGGTATGAATACGTGCATTTCTATATTTTTTCAAACATCATGAGTCCTTTCTTAACTTAAAATCTATTCAGGAAAATTTGAAGAGATACATTAAAGTTGTATAGATCAAACTGGATGGATGCAGAGGCGGATTTAGGGGGCAGGGGACCGCCCCCCCTTTTTTGGGGAAAAAATTGGTTGCTTATATAGGGAATCACTGAAGCGTGACTGGAGCGGGCCTCCTCATAGGTCAGTTAGTGGGTCCCCATGATTTATGAAAATTTCTGGATCCGCCACTGGGATGCATCGAGCTAATGAAAAGAGGAATAAAATA
Organism: Mytilus trossulus; assembly: GCF_036588685.1. NCBI lineage: Eukaryota > Metazoa > Mollusca > Bivalvia > Mytilida > Mytilidae > Mytilus > Mytilus trossulus. The sequence continues at coordinate 57,575,519 of NC_086379.1, read as the reverse complement.
TTTCATATGATAGATATTTACTCACCAAGTCAGATGTACGTGTTTATGTATGCCATAGTGTGTTTATGTATTTAATTTCATTTAAACGTATGATCATTTAATAGTAGGTGACACATACATTGTTTAAGCTCTAATGCTTGACTAGCCAAATAAAAGGTGTTTTTTTTTATTAAACAATAGGTGGTGAAAAACGATATAATTTCATTGTATCTGGTTGTTGATGATGAATTATATAATTTGTAACTTGCCTAGACATTTATTAAAGACAAATCTTTTTTATGACAGTCAAGCGTTGAAATAAAATTCATCTACTTTTTTCTATTTAAAATCAGAGTTATGGTATAGAGTGCATTTTCATGTTATATTGCTATTTCAGGGTATTTCAGAATTAGATTTGTTTTATGGTAATAAACGTAGAACCCTGCTAGACTTAGTTGTATTCTAAATCAAAAACACCGTCAGGAGGCTCAGAATTGTCTGTAAAACTCTTTATGGTCCTTGGTTATATCTGGCCGGTTATTTTGGCCGTTGTTGATGATGCTAAATTTATTTGTTGGTACTTATATTTATCACAAAATTTCCTATACAAAATGGCGTCTGGTTTGTTATTCTTTTTTTAGAAACATAGTGTTACCCCTATATATCATTATATACAACTTATTATGAGATTTTATGCGGTTACAGATACGCATATGGTTCATATGACTTGTATGCATCAAATGCCATTAAGATTTAATGTGTTTTTGGAATGCAAATCATTGAAAACCACCAACGTACTTGCGGTAAAAGCCGAAATTGCGAAAAATAATGTTCCCATGCTTAAATCTAAAATTATACACAGTCCCTTCACGCGCTTAATTGAAGCAATTATTTTAGCTGAATAAGATGAATGTAGATCCAAACTAGAATCGTCCACAATTATAATATTCTTTGTGCATTAACTTGACTAAGGGTTCCTGTGTTTGTATTTATTATTTAATAATTTAGGAGTTATTATTTATTTTTTTATGCTCTTTTTCCCCAAGCACAAACTTCATTTTCATGTTTGTATGTCTATGACACATACTTTAATAGAAGTTTCCACACATGAAATGTTTAACCAGTAAACATGGTAAACAAATAGATTTCAGTGTACCTTTCAGTTTGTACAAATTATACACTAAAAATGCATCTGCAAGTTGGTTTTAAAAGACATCATAAATGTCAATTCTTAATTTTGTCTATAAATGAGGATCTGGATCATGTTTCAAAATGATGACAGAAAAATAATAAATAGAGAAAAATTGAAATTTCATGAGAATTGATAAATTATTGTAAATTTTTTAAAAAAGAAAAATACCCTGAAAATTTTTGGTATACAAAAATTTAGGAAGGACTCCCTTTCTAGATCCTTTTAAATATTTGGAGAGTTATTGTTCTTTTCCTGAACTTTTCTTGAATATTTTATCAAAAAGTCAGCTAACCATGTTTTTGTTATTGTTTGGTAGAAATACCACCAATATACAATATCCATATTATTTTAAGTGTTATATATATGTGAATAGAGAATAGAAATGAGGAATGTGTACAAGGCCACCAATATGTCTTTAATGTTACAAGGACGTATAAATATACGTTCTTGAATGTAGTGAGAAAATTCTGCACTTGGATGCAGGTTCAGCTACCCCCTAATTTTGAATTAACAATAAAGAATGTAAAGTACAATCGAATTAAATGTTAATGTACACAGAGTAATTTAAAAGCATTCTTCAAATGATACATGTACATATATACATAGAGTTAAGCAGTAAAGCTTTGGATATAAAATTTCTAATTACGAAATATTGTTTTTAGAGGTTTCATACCATGAAATCATACCATTTCAAAGTACTCATAAATCAAGATAATTTAATTCAAATTACTAGGAAAAACTACTTATCTTGTTTTATAAAAATGTAAGAAGAGATCACCTACACAAGCCGTGGGGAAACAAATTATTGAGTAATTTATACAGATATCATACATCCAGTCTGTCAGACAGGAGAAAAACTTATACGATGGTCATTTATTTTAAAACAAATACCCTTGAAATATTTAAAACTGGTGTACATGTAGGGAAATTATTTTAGAGGAAAAGTTCCATTTTTTATACGACCGCAAATTTTGAAAAAATTTTCGTCGTATATTGCTATCACGTTGGCGTCGTCGTCGTCGTCGTCCGAATACTTTTAGTTTTCGCACTCTAACTTTAGTAAAAGTGAATAGAAATCTATGAAATTTTAACACAAGGTTTATGACCATAAAAGGAAGGTTGGTATTGATTTTGGGAGTTTTGGTCCCAATATTTTAGGAATTAGGGGCCAAAAAGGGCCCACACAAGCATTTTCTTGGTTTTCGCACTATAACTTTAGTTTAAGCAAATAGAAATCTATGAAATTTTGACACAAGGTTGATGATCACAAAAGAAAGGTTGGGATTGATTTTGGGAGTTTTGGTTTCAACAGTTTAGGAATTAGGGGCCAAAAAAGGGCCCAAATAAGCATTATTCTGGGTTTTCGCACATTAACTTTAGTTTAAGTAAATAGAAATCAATGAAATTTAAACATAATGTTTATGACCACAAAAGGAAGATTGGTATTGATTTTGGGAGTTTAGGTCCCAACAGTTTAGGAATTAGGGGCCAAAAAGGGACCCAAATAAGCATTTTTCTTGGTTTTCACACCATAACGTTAGTATAAGTAAATAGAAATCTATGAAATTTAAACACAAGGTTAATGACCATAAAAGGAAAGTTGGTATTGATTTTGGGAGTTTTGGTCCCAACAGTTAAGGAAAAAGGGGCCCAAAGGGTCCAAAATTAAACTTTGTTTGATTTCATCAAAATTGAATAATTGGGGTTCTTGATATGCCGAATCTATCTGTGTATGTAGATTCTTAACTTTTGGTCCCGTTTTCAAATTGGTCTACATTAAGGTCCAAAGGGTCCAAAATTAAACTTAGTTTGATTTTAACAAAAATTGAATCCTTGGGGTTCTTTGATATGCTGAATCTAAAAATGAACTTAGATTTTTTATTACGAGCCCAGTTTTCAAGTTGGCCCAAATCGGGGTCCAAAATTAAACTTTTTTGATTTCATCAAAAATTGAAAAAAGGGGGTTCTTTGATATGCCAAATCTAACTGTGTATGTAGATTCTTCATTTTTGGTCCCGTTTTCAAATTGGCCTACATTAAGGTCCAAAGGGTCCAAAATTAAACTAAGCTTGATTTTAACAAAAATTAAATTCTTGGGCCTCTTTGATTTGCTGAATATAAACATGTACTTAGATTTTTGATTATGGGCCCAGTTTTCAAGTTGGTCCAAATCAGGATCTAAAATTATTATATTAAGTATTGTGGAATAGCAAGTCTTTTCAATTGCACAGTATTGTGCAATGGCAAGAAATACCTAATTTCACAATATTGTGAAATAGCAATTTTTTTTTAATTAGAGTTATCTTTCTTTGTCCAAAATAGTAAGCAAGAAATATCTTATTGCAAGATTTTTTTTTAATTGGAGTTATCTTTCTTTGTCCAGAATCAACTTAAATCTTTGTTATATACAATATACAATGTATATTCACTTTTTACTACCAACTGATAAATTTAAATAATCTTTACCATTCAGTGATAATAAGCAGTTTTTTTACATCTTAATATTTTATGATGTATTTAAATGAGTAGTTATTGTTGCAAACTCCATTAGAATATTTTAATTGAGATTAGTTTTGGAATAAGGGAAAGGGGGATGTGATTAAAAAATTGGGTTCAATTTTTCTCATTTGAAATATCATAAATAAAAATAAAATTTCTTCAAACATTTTTTGAGAGGATTAATATTGAACAGCATAGTGAATTGCTCTAAGAGAAAACAAAAATTTTAAGTTCATTAGAACACATTCATTCTGTGTCAGAAACCTATGCTGTGTCAACTATTTAATCACAATCCAAATTTAGAGCTGAATCCAGCTTGAATGTTGTGTCCATACTTGCCCCAACCGTTCAGGGTTCAACCTCTGCGGTCGTATAAAGCTACGCCCTGCGAAGCATCTGGTTAGACATTCTAACAGCTATTTTTTTTTATTTTCGTCTTTTCTTCAATTTCTCCTGACAACACATTTGTACATTGCTCTACTGGAGTGTTTAACTGTCTGTCATCAAAAGGTGTACATGTCTATGCATCATTTCATGTACAAATAACTGCTCTGACATTTACAAGTCTTCAGGGAGTAATTTTTGGAAGCCTTGCTTTACATCTGTGCTGAATAGGCTTCATTGTTTGGTTTTTAAGGTAAAAGGTAGGTCTGGACTCTATTCAAAAATTTATTAGAAAACCAGATGATTAAGGGGAGATAATTCAAACCTTACATATAAAAACAAAAATCTTGCAAATATACATTTGTACTTAAACAAGTAAATATTTATAACTTACATCTTCAAATAAATAGAAATGACTTGCAATGCATATTACCTCTATTAGTCCCTATATGTAGCTTACTGACATCATTTAAGTAAATAAATGCTTAACAAAAATTTGAAATATACAGCTACTAGTACTATGCAGGCGAAATGGGTACAACATTCAGTTCATGAGTTATGTATATACATTTGTATATAAAATAAGGAGATGTGGTATGATTCCCTAAAATATGGATATAAGCAACTATATCTCCAGCTCACTATACTGCCTTCAACAATAAGCAAAACCAATATCATATAGTTAGTCTGCATTTAAAGGACCTGTCATGAAAAATATGAATCAATTCAAACTAGTTTATAAAAATTCATTTTACGTAAAACAAATACCCTTGAAATATATAAATAAATGCAACCTAACTTGGGACACACACAAAGAAGAATGTGGAGGGTTAAATATGTTTGTAACTGCTCATCCTTTTCCTTACTCAAGGTAGTTGTGTAACAGGACAACATGAACATAAGATAAATTTTGAATTATATGCAAATGGCTATATTCAAAAGATCATTACAAAGCACAGAAAACAATAGACAAAAAGCACCATTACAAGAGTACACACTGAAAGCTAAATGTAGTTGAATGCATCTTATACCTGATAAATGAATCATCTCCTCCCAGACCAAAGTTTCAATTAGTACACATTCAGTAGCATAAACAGATTCTGTTTCTAAATACATCATAAACAGAAACAAATTTAATTTAAAATAGACTTGTGAAATAGAAAATATTTATATAAGTAAACAGTTCAATAGTATATAAATAGGATCATGAGTACTCATACATTTTTGTAACTGTAGATACGTCCTAATTTGTTATATAGATAATTAGAGTAGGGTTTTCCTATTTGAATGGTTTTATAATAGTAAATTTTGAGGCCCTTTAAAGTGCTTGCTGTTTTGGCATCAGCCAAGTCCCTGTGTTGAAGGCTGTACTTTGATCTATAAAGGTTATCTTTTAATGTGTTGTGTCTTAGATGGAAAGATATCTCATTGGCACTCATACTACATCTTACATCTCCATTTGTTGTACGTACATGTATAGTCAGTTATATTTTTTTTTTTTCAAAAATCAAATCAATGTAAGTACCCATAAAATAATTTTATCATTATGGAAAAAAATGATGAAAAAAATTGATTTGCTGATGACTGAATTATTTTCATAGGTTAAAATCTTATTGTCAGAAATTTGCTTATTCAATTCATATATTTATATTGACAGAAATTCAACAAGATACAAGTACCAGGACAACAGAGAAAGCAGTAAAGACCATTGAGCTGATAAAGTCATTTACTGGTTTGTTTGCTTTGTATTAATGATTGATGTATTACAAGTTCTGTAAGACTATTCAAATTGATAAAAAAAAAATGTTATCAGTAAATTCTATCTGTTGACATGCATTCATCCAATATTAATAGTTAAAATTGAGAATGGAAATGGGAAATGTGTCAAAGAGACAAAAACCCAACCATAGAACAAACAACAGCAGGAGTTCACCAATAGGTCTTCAATTCAGCGAGAAATTCCTGCACCGAAGGGCATCCTTCAGCTGGCCCCTAAACATATATATATACTAGTTCAGTGATAATGAACGCCATACTAAACTCAAAATTATACACAAGAAACTAAAAATAAAAAAATACTAGACTAACAGAAGGCAGGAGGCTCCTCACTTGCGACAGGCACAAAAATGTGTTTATGTTTATGAGATCTCAACCCTTCCCCTATTCATCTAGCCAATGTAAAAAGGTAAACGCATAACAATACACACATTAAAATTCAGTTCAAGAGAAGTCCAAATCTGATGTTTATATTTGTAAATTATCTCCCTTGTTAGGCTTTTTTTGGTGGAGCAGTTGAAGCAGTGTAATAATGTTATTATTATTTTAAAAGCTCTCATAACTGCATCCAGAATATAAATGAATGCATATGCATTTTTGTATGAAATAAAAGTTTTATATAGTGTTGTTAGAGTAAAACTGACTCAAAGACAATGATGACAATTTGTTATATTAGTTAGATGTTTTAAATGATGTTCATGACTTTAAAGGAAATGCTTTGGTTTGTTAAAACATATTTATTCGCCATCATTATCAAAACTAAAATACATTAATGTAATAATACAATTTTAAAATTGTAAGATATATATTCAGTTTCAAGTCTTTTTCTAGGTGAATTGCCTAAAGATTTCAGACTGATTGCTGATATACAAGAGTTTATAGAAAACACCATACATCAGAGATCACTAAGCACACAGGGTGATGAATGTCATCTAACCACCATAGCAACAGATGATGGATCACTGTTTGAGAGATTATCAGGTACATGTATTTGCCTTTTGGTATTCGATTAATTTTTTTATTCTCACTAAAACTGTGTTCTTCTTGATAAATCTTCAAAAGTTTTGACAAAATTATTCAACTTAATTGTTATATACACCTACTGATTTACATTGTATTTCTAATGGTTAATTCTTTTTGATGAATAACAAAAAATAATCAACTAGAATATTTGATTTGTAAATAAAAGAGGATGTAAAAATGTACTTCCACACTTATGGTTTGTATCTTTTTTACTACAAGGGGGATTCTATAATAAACATGTTGAACCGAGATTTCAAATGTGTCAAAAGTTAAAATGCATTGAATGAATTGGGATTCATTATAGGACTTATTAATACTTTAAGTTAAACAAAATTTACACAACAAGATTCAGTACAATTCAGGAAGTCTTTTCACACAATTTTTGTCAGTTTTTGAGAACTTCCCATAAAATACCAAACAACAATTATACACAGAAATTTCAACTGGATTATAAATTACAAACGAATCCATTTCTAAAAAACACAGGTACACAGAATAGCTTATTCTAATGACTATTAAGTGGCAGTAAATTATCATAAGCTTTAATTATAAATTATTAAAATAATTGTTTTATATTTCTAATATATTTTTGAAAACAATGTAAGAACATTATATAGAGCATAATATTGAAATTATCTCCCCTAAAATGACTTGGAAGGATATAGGTTTCTTTTAAATATTGATTTTAATTTTTTCTTTATTTGCAGATTGGTCAACATTGCCCTCAGTAGAAAAAAATAACCACAAGAACTTTCTAGAGGAGAATTATTCGCCTGAAGACTTACAATTGGCTTATGATGAATATTTTGCAAGACATGGTAACATTTTAATATTTATTTTCAGGTCAATCTTTGGGTATCTCTGAAATCAAAATTGTATCACACACTCTTTGTTCTTTCAAAAAACTTTTTGGTTTCAATTCTTTACCTGTAAGGTAAATTATTTCTGATTTGCTTCTCAGGAATAGTTTTCAGGAATCAGAAAATAAATCAAAAAGTCGTTTTTATTGACATTTAGTCAGACAATTGATCAAATAAAAATAGGCAGGTATCAATCAAGTCTAAACTTTAAAGGAGAAGGTAAAAACGATTATCTGGCCCCTGAAAAACTGGCAGGTATCAATCAAGTCTAAACTTTAAAGGAGAAGGTAAAAACGATTATCTGGCCCCTGAAAAACTGGCAGGTATCAATCATGTCTAAACTTTAAAGGAGAAGGTAAAAACCATTATCTGGCCCCTGAAAAACTGGCAGGTATCAATCAAGTCTAAACTTTAAAGGAGAAGGTAAAAACCATTATCTGGCCCCTGAAAAACTGACAGGTATCAATCAAGTCTAAACTTTAAAATAGAAGGTAAAAACCATTATCTGGCCCCTGAAAAAAAAGTAAATATTTTATTAATTAATAAATAGGATGATATTGAAGAAATTGACAATTTACTTATTATTTTATGCCCCTGACGTAGCAGAGTGGGCATTAAGTTTTAACCTTGTCCATCTATACATCTGAACATCCCAAAAATGGTTTCTGTTCTTTAACTTTAGTTAGCCTCAACTTACTGCAATGAAACTTTTACACAATTACCACAAAACACAGATCAAATGTGAATTTTGGTGGAGTCACTTTTGCCATTCTTGAGTTTTGCCCCTTTACTAATTGAAAAATTGCCAAATTTTGTATTTCCATTCTCTAATTTATGTTGGCCTCAACCAAATGTTATGAAACTTATACACAAAGCTTATTACCTTAAAACAACGACTAAGTTTGAATATTGGTTGCATCAATTTTGCCTTTCTACTAGAGTTATGCACTTTTACATATGGAACAATTGTTGAACTTTTCATTCCTGTTCTCTAACTTTAATTTGCCTCAACCAAATGTCATGAAACTTATACACAATGCTTATTATCAAAAAACACAGATCAAGTACAAATTTAGATAGAGTGAATTTTACTGTTCATGAGTTATATCTCTTTATAACATTATATGCAAGCGGGTTGCATCTGTGTCCCATGGACACATTCCCCATTTAGTTATACAAAACCAATTATGAGGCATGGCATTGCCAAAAAGGATTGATTATCTACACTTACCATCTTTGGGTAGATTTCTTGTAAAGAAAAAATATTTTTGACTAAACCATAAAAGCCTTACATCTAAATATTAAAATGACCAGATCTCAAAATAAGGCAGTTTATTTACTGTCCACAGTTTAAGAGCTTTGCATCAAAAGCAAGCTAAGAAGTGTTAACAGATTATAGATAATAAGACATGGTACAAAAATTTAAATACTGATATCAAACAAAATTAAATCTTTCGAAAATCTGAAGACTACCTAGTACCATTTGAAATATATAAAATATTTTCTGATATTTTAATTCAATGTGAAAACTTGGCCTTATATCATACTTTCTCCTTTATTTCATCATGTGACAATCAACTATTGTTACAGTCAGGGGCGTAGCTAGACTTTAATCGAAGTGTATGCACCAATCGGCATGGGGTCTGGGGGCCGCTTAAGGCCCCCAGTGGGTCCAGGGCATTGGCCTGGTAGGGGGTTCAGGCCGACGGAAAACGGTTTTCAGCATTTCTGGATGCAAAATTTATGATTACATTGCACAGAAAACATTCAATTTACTGGTAATTTTTCTCATGAAATATACAAGAAAAAAGTTCTAAGTTTAATTATTTATTTAATAATTACAACTGACCGATGAATGACTGTCCAGAAATTGTTTTCAACATTTATATTATATGCACATGAGGACAATGTAAAAGTTCAAACAAGAAAATTAACTAATAAAGTACTCAATTTTCCGGGTAAACCATGACAAAATCACAACCTTTAAACGATTTTAAAGCGTCTGTTTTTTTTCACTGAAAATTTGTCAATAATGTCTGTGATATTTACACTTCTTGCTCGGTGAATATGTAAAATGGACAAGTAAGAAAGCCTTTCATCCCCCATAGTCGCCCCTAAGTAGCTTTTAATCCGGCGCATAGCGCTGAATGATCGCTCACTGGAAGCTGAAAACACAGGCATTGTAAGAAGAACTGTAAGGATTGAATAAATGTTAGGATATAAATCCTAATTGGTAGCATTTAGTGTCTCTTCTAGTTTCTGTAGACGCTGGCCGTCTACCATGTCCCATCTTATTTTCCATCTAGCAACCTCGTCATTAAATGCTTGTCTGTCACCAAGATCTACATGGAAGGTTTCGAAGATTGAGTTTGTAGTCTGATCGGTTAAGGCTTGGAGCTTTGAAGGAATAAGGTACTCAGCGGAGAACCTTCCTTCGTTCTTTATTACATGACTCGTTATTTCTGTAACTAGGTGATCAAGAAAAACCAAGTAAAGAGACACTCTCCAATATTCCGAAGGGTCATTTATTGGATGATTCTGTCGGTGCATCTGCTGCCCAGCGCGCCTTGGAGTACTTGGAGGAATCTCGAATTCCTCTCCAACTTTAACTGCTTTCTCAAAAAAGTGCTGTCCATACATTTGGGTCAGTCCGTTCATTATCTAACCTTTGGACTACTATACGAGCTTCCTGCACATCGTCTAACCAGTTTATATCAGTTTTTTTTGTAAATAATTTGTGAGTGCAACTGTAGCACTCAGGAGATGTTCAGCTACCACCAGTGCTATCATAAAATCGAATTTCAAAATTGCTTTTACATATTGTGATGCCTTCTCATCTCTGTCATCCTTCAAAGCCTCCAATGATGACACAACAACAGGAAATGCATTGAGAAAAGTAAACAGGGAATCTGCTCGACTAGACCATCTGGTTTCGCAAAGTGTGCGTAGCTTTGTGCGTTTGTCTAGTTGTTCTTTAACGTTTTGGTTATCTGATAATTCCTCAGAAAAAGCTAGAAGTCGTTTTGCAGAATAATCAAACGAAAAGGCAATTTCTTGTACGGTTGACATCCTGTTACATACACATACATCTTTGCTGCTGTGAATCAAAGCAAGATTCAATGCATGTGCCTTACAGTGAATGTAGTTTGCCTCAGGATTGAGTTGAAGGATACGTGCTTGTACACGGCTGTACTTGCCTGCCATGTTTGCAGCCCCATCATAGCACTGTGCATGGATTTTGTTGATATCAAGTTCGAGATCAGCTAGAAATCGAACAATAAGATCAGAGATGGCAGCCCCCTTTACAGACTCTGCATGTCGAAAGCCTACAAATTCCTCTCTGATTATGACAGTGTTGTTTTTTTCGACATCCAAAAAACGTAAGCATAATGACATTTGTTCCTTTGTTGCCTTGTCTGTACACTCATCGGCAATAACGGCAAAGCAGGATGCACTCTTGCACGCACCAATAACTTGATTTAAAACCTCTGTACCACATAACTCTACTAACTCATTTTGAATGTCTGGCGAGGTATATTTTGCCCTTGAAGCAGAACTAAATGCTAGATGATCGGACAATGTATTGTCTGCTTTTGCTTTCTCGTGCAAAATTGCCATGAAGTTGCTCCTTTCTTCGACGTGGCCCCGCAAAAGTATATTCTGCCGACCACATAGCAAAATAACTTCAATGATCTTCAATTATTTTTTCTAATACATGTCTATTTGTTGCGACGTTCATTTTATAACTTGTGGATATCATACTGGCAGTTGAGGAACTTTTACTTTCCATGATACGGAGATATTCACTGCTACTTACTACACATCCTTGGTGTTGGGTTGAGCTCTCATGCCTTTTGACAAGAAAAGCACACAATAAGCACAGTAAAGGGCGTCAGTTGATACGGAATATCGCATCCATGGATGATTTTGAAGCCAGGAACTTTGAAGTTTTCTCTGCTTTTGTCCAAACACCCTGAAAATACGAGTTGTTTTAAAGATGATCATGTGGTTTGATAGTTCCAAATGAGACAAATATATCCACCAGAGCTGAAAGCTTGAGGATGATAACATCTACCGTTATTATAGGTAACCATACGGTTTTCAGCAATACGAAAACACGTAACTAGATATAAAAGGTTCTTGCATGACAAAATGTTAGTTTCTGAGCAAAAGTTGTAAATCGAAACAATCAAAGTAAATGTTTCTGAACAATACAAAAATCTACACACATACAACATACAACCCAACAGAAGTCGTAGTGGAAAATCAAATTAAAAAACAAATGTTCTGACAACTGATAGACAATATAGGTACGTAATTTAAGCTAGATGCGTGCATACTTAAATTCAACACAAATTGAGTTTATCAAATATATATTTTCTGATTTATGTACCTACCTGCTTGGGAATTTAAATAAGTGAGAGTCATTCCACTTTGTAGACAACAGTTTTTGTTTTATTAAGTCATCTATATCAGATAGCTTAGCAATGTCAGGGTATGGAGGTTCATATTTGCTGATTAGACTAAGAGTGAAATCTGATTTGGAGCTACATGTAGAAGGTGTCAAATCAGACGTAGCTGTCACTGCTTCACCTAAGTCAGTCTGGCTCTCATCCATTACAACTGTTTCTTCATTTTCGTCAGTTTCCAGGATTTGATTTGATACTTTCGGCGTTTCATTTTGACTTTCTGGAGATTCACTTTCTCTTATTTTCTTAAACCATTTTGTCTATAGTTCTATTTTTCAGTTTGGGTTTTTCTTTGGGTTCTGACATTTTTCACAACTGAATTCAATTACCGGTAAATGTCTGACTCGATCTCTATAGTTAAAATACAGTTAACTTAGTAACTGTCTGCACATAAATTTATCTTTCAAACTTCTTCAATCAACAACTATAATCAGGATATACTAGATATTTATATACAGTGTTGTTTGACACAATGACTAAAGAGTTGTGATGACTTCGCGTGCATCTCGAAAGAGGTGCGGAAGGAATCTAAAACTTAGATTATTAAGGCCGTAAAGAGTAACAAAAGGTTTAAAATGAAAAAAAATGCGTTGTCAATTTTTCCGACTTTTTTTTTTTTTTGAAAAAATAATGTGTAGGCACGTGCCTATAGTGCCTAACGGCAGCTACGCCCCTGACAGTTATTGTATAATATTATTAGTGAAAAGTATGATAGCATGCTGAACACATGTGTTTATTTTACAAAAATAATTTTAATTGAAAATCAAGAGGTGTTTCAGCAATAAAATGTAGCTTAAGTACTTCCTATTTGTTTTAAGTTGGAACAATATTTTGACATTTGGTTTTTGCAAAAGTTTGATTATAATTTTCAATCTATGATGATTATGGGATTTCCAATATATTTATAAATATATATTTGAAAGCTTGGTTTGTTAAAATATATGTGGATAATGGGTAGATTCACAACAATTGCAATTAAATAAAATTGTCTATTTTAAAGGACACTGAAAACAAATGATATTTTAATTCATTGATTTGTATGTCAATTTCAAATTGAATATTTGAACAATATTATGGTAGGTTATTGTTGATTTTATGCATCAGTTGTGTATATATGTTTAACTTATCAGATATTATTTTTATTTCAGGAAGAATACCTGCTTTAAGAGACTTCAGAGTTTTCATTCTACAGTGGCAAGGTAGGCCAAGGAAGAATTGTCTAGGTACTTTTTGTCTATTGAGTTATCTCCCATGTTTTATCAACAGAAAAGAAAGCCTATATTGGTCAAAATATGGCATTGATATGAAATAATCTTACAAAATTTCTAACATGGCATGGTAACAATTTAGTGGTTTTCAGAAAATAAAGATTTCACATTTTATAGCAAACAAAAGCATGATTTGAACTATAAATCTGTTTTGAAACTTCCAATTTACTTGGTTTTTATACTCCAAAGCTTTTCCTTTATTGCATTTTGATTGAGTGTCTCCTACAATAAACCATTTTATTCTTACAACAATTTCAATATGCAGATAACCAAAATATCTTGCCCCCTCGGCTTCACTGTTTTATTATCAAAAACAAGGCTAAGTAGAATAAGATTTAAAAAGATTACTGTAGTAACCCTAACATATTCTAGTAATGATTTTAATATATTTTTAATTTTAAGTATAAAGAGAAAAATGTAGAACATGATTTAAACATTCAACTGATATTTACAGAGATATCTGCATGAAGTGTTATGTACCATCTTAAATAAGACAAATAAAGTTGAATATAAACTGTACGATGATATTTTAACTATATATTTATGAAGATGTAAAGCATACTTTTACTTATGCCCAATTATGTCTTGTTCAGTTTTATATAGGATATTTTATTTATTTCAGTTGAAATGCACCACAAAGTACAAGATCTTGAATCAGACAACAATAACCTGAACCTTAACCAAGATAATTTCAGACTGGCATTAGATCATGCTGTATATGTGTCAACAGAACAACAGAACCAGCTACAGAATCTGATCACAGACCGTGTGGACATACAGAGAAAATTTGAACAATTAAACACAATCAATATACAACATGTTACTAATAATGGTCTCTTGCAAAATGAGTGTACACGGCTCATTAGAGAAAGTAATCAAGTAACTTCAAGATGTGATAGGTTACATCAAGATAATAGGAGAAAGGACATGCAGATTGTTGGTCTTGACAAAGAAAATGTTCAGTTGAGTGTAGAAGTAGCTGAAAAAGACACTACCATTGTACATCTGACATCACAGAATGAAAAACAAGGCACAACCATTGAACATCTGACATCACAGAATGAAAAACAAGACACAACCATTGAACATCTGACATCACAGAATGAACATCTGACATCACAGAATGAACATCTGACATCACAGAATGAACATCTGACATCACAGAATGACCAAAAAGATAGAGAAAATGTTGAACTCATTGTGCAAAACAAGGAAAAAGATGTAAGAATAAAAGACATGAAGTGCATGAATAAAAAAATGCATATTGATCTCCAAGAAAAACAAGAATTGTGTGAAGTAAAAGAAAGGCAGCTCAAAAAACAATGTCTAGTCATTGATGAGTTACATGTGGAAATGAGTGCTACGAATGAAAGACTTGGAAATCTAGAAAAAGGTCTTGAAAACAAAAATAAACATATCAGTGAACAAGATAAAATGATCAGTGATTTAAATGATAAAGTACAATCTCAGGACAAAGTAAACCAAGATCTGTTTCAACAGTTACAGGAGTTAAAAAATATGTAAGTATATGTACATTAGAATGAGAGAAATAAATGTATATAGAGTCTATTAAATGTAAACTCATCATAGATACCAGGACTAAATTTGGTATATACGCCTAACGAGCGTTTCGTCTACAAAAGACTCATCAGTTACGCTCAAATCCAAAATAGTTAAAAAGGCCAATAAAGTATGAAGTTGATTTGCATTGAGGACCAAAATTCCTAAAAGTCTGTAAAAATGATGATTTCATATAGCAGTCTTGCTGTATTGTCATGATTATAGAGAGAAAATGTTGATTGAATTATTCCTTTGCTGTTTGTTTCCACTTGTACTAGCAAATGACTAGTATTATACATGTATGCATAACTTTAAAGCCACAAAAGGTCAGGAGTCAGTTTCACAAAAAAACTTAAAATTTAGTCTAAAATTGATCACAAGTATACTGAATTGTTCATGACTTCTGACCAATCTTAGTTGTAGTTTTTTTGTGAAATAGACTCCAGAATGGGACAATTCTATGCCTTCATATGACATATGATAGTGTGTACGTCCATTTGATCGGCAGAAACTCATCAGTATAAGTGGTTGTGTCTAAAAGCCATTTGTCAATTAAGGAATTTGATATACATATATACATGTAGATGGCTGATATACTTGTTAAACTAATTTTCAACTTATCTAGACTTGTTTTAGCTTAACAATTGGTATGGACACTGGTCTATAAGTGCAAAAGACATATATGTTTACCTCTAGAAATATTTTGGTTTTATTCAATTGTATTGTAACCTATAGGAAGTAAAAAAAATAATATAAAACTGATTGTCATTGTGCATAACCATACTTTTGCATAATCTCATCATGTTCATTAGATGCAAATTAAATCTTCTTGAGAAGAATGACAGATATCAAAGACCTCTGTGATCATAGTGACCATCAAAACAAAACAGGCCTATACAGTGTACATGGTGTATAGCTAAATATGTCTAAAGGAGCAGTTGTAACCTTATTTAGCATGCTTAGTTTTAGTAATATTACATAACGTGTAACACACCTTTTAGCACCAGGTGATTTAAGTTTATCTTCTAAAATGTATCAGTTAGAAAGTGGAAATGATGAATCTCTCACACCTGAATAGTAAAATTCTAATCTTATTTTTCACTTTATACCAAAATCACATGCATCCATAACAAGCCTTTTGTGTTAACGTTCTTCTAATGGTTTTTTTTGTATCAATGCCCAGTATTAGACTGTATCATGCTGTTGTGGAAATATCACAGAAATAAGCGAAACAAAAGACTGTGTGCTTGCATTGTCCATTTTTGTTTAGCAGCTCCAAAAAGTAAACACTGATTACTTGTACAAAAAAATCTGTACAACATAACAACTTGTACACAACATGTACATGTATATGGTAGAAGTTCATGAAATAACAAAATATCAAATGTACAATGTATAAACACGATATGAATATTGTATTACTATGAAAACATCACATGTACATGTTTTATTTTTCATTAAAGGTTACTTACTGTTAACCAGAGACAAGAGGCAGCAGAATCAAGCAAGAAAACCTCATCATCTTGAAGTCACCCAGTGTACAGACATTTAATATCATAAATTTATTTTGTGTTTTGCTTTATTTGTTTATATTAATACACAGTAAAAATGTACTCAGCAAAAAATGTTGTACATTTTTCATTATTTTAAAACAAATACATTTGTAATTTGTTATAAGAATATCTGCTGGGCAGATTTTATGTTAACCTTTAAAGTTTTTGTTATTGTATGTTGTTAAGATTGTTACTGAAGTCGACACTTCTTAATGCATTCACTTATGTCATGGTTATGAAGTATCTGTTATATATTTGATAAATGGAGAACATCAGGAAATTGTCTCTAAAAGTAATTTTGATATGCAATTTTAATGATGAACTTTTCTGCATGTACATTTTTAACAACACTTTTAAATTTCCAACATAAATTGGTTTTTTTTATGATATTATTGAATTATTTTTTCTATGTACAATGTACTATCTATTTAATGTTTTTATATGTTTAATGTTGTTATGAACTAATTTCAGTCATACAATTCAAAAAGTAAAAGAGTATATATTTAATGCTCCAACCATTTGAAATAATTTCTTGTAAAAAAGTTTAAAGTAAATCGGTGACATTTATTTACAAAATAAAATCTCAAATTTCATTATGAAGGGGAGACAATTTACCTTTATAAATAATTCTAACCATCATGCATTATTCACAATAAGAGTCGTAAGTTATTTTAAAGGCAGCTAATACAGATACATAAACATCTTTTGATATATAAAAAAATATCAACTATTTACTTATACCAATATCCACCTGCTGAAATCTACCTAGTTCATTTTCATTTCTTGATTCTGACTTTATTTTTAGTTAACACATGGCAAGAGTAAAATCTCTTTGTTCTTACTGTGGTATAATCTGGATAATGCACAGCTCCTACGTCGTTCTGGTTATTGTGTCATCTCGTGCTGTGCAGATTAAATCCCATATACCGACTTGCTTGGTCAATAACTATAACATAATTTTTAATTTACAATTTTCCAGCTGTCTTTACTATCTGATGTAGACAATATTTAATGCCATAAATATGAATTGTATATATTTATTTATAATTGTTGTATCTAATCAGAAACTTGGTTAGCTGATGTAAATAAATAACATTGAAACAGTATAAACATAAACTCAAATGTTAAATGTAGTGATTTAGTTTGGGGCATTCAAGTGAAAGTAAATAAAGTGCAAAACATTATGAAAATGTTTACATCCTTCCAACAAGGAAATGTGTATATAGTGTTTAAATTTTTTCAGAACATTGTAAATTTAAAAGATTCAACCTTTCATGTTTAAAATTAAGGCACAACAGATTTTTTTTGTGGCTTTAATGGTCAGTAGTACTTTAAAAATGGCATTAAAATTTACTTAAAACCTAAATATCTTTTAAAGCTTGGTAAATATCTATTGTATAATTGTATATATATTATAGTATTCTGACATATTTTTGCTTCAGATACAAAGGACCAATTATGAATCGCTTGATTAAATTACAACCAGTCAATTCCTTTTGCAATCTCCTTTGGTATAATCAGGGACTTTCTATACTAACGGAACTCATCTCTATTGATTTTAACTGACTACTAAGCTGCCTGCTTAAAGCGACTGCCCAACAATAAACTTAGTTTCGTATCTCTGATACACAATGCTAGGAGTTATTTGCGTATTTCACAGTACATTGTATATTGTATAATTATTATTAATAGTTGTTGATATAAAATTTGATTAATAGCCATTTATGATGACAAAAAATATGAGATTTTGAAAGAATGATGAATGAAGAAACTAAGACGTATCGTTTTGAAGAACACTGGTGCAGTTGTGTAAAATGGTTTACATATCAAACAAGATGGCTGCTACTGAAAATTCAGCGAACAAATACCTCAGAGTTGAAAGATCAATATTTAAAAAACAATCTGAGAAATCTTTTGAAAAACAGCATTTTGAAATGACAAAATGTATAAAATTTCATAAATACGATTTTATGTTAAACTTGAACATATAGTTATGAAGAACACTTTGTGAATGTGAAATAATTTGCTATAAAGTCATGTGACATCAGCTACGGCCGAGATCAGTCTGATAATTTGTGTAGACATCGATATAAGTGACCAGTTCCGTTAGTATAGAAAGTCCCTGGTATAATTTTATTTGTTTTCTCCGAACAATTATTTTCTATTTTTAAATTTGTACTGGTAGTCTATAATTTACTGTAGATCTTGGTTTTAATTATACGACCGCAAAATTTGAAAAAAATTTCGTCGTATATTGCTATCACGTTGGCGTCGTCGTCGCGTCGTCATCCAAATACTTTTAGTTTTCGCACTCTAACTTTAGTAAAAATGAATAGAAATCTATGAAATTTTAACACAAGGTTTATGACCACAAAAGGAAGGTTGGTATTGATTTTGGGAGTTTTGGTCCCAACATTTTAGGAATTAGGGCCCAAAAAGGGCCCAAATAAGCATTTTCTTGGTTTTCGCACTTTAACTTTAGTTTAAGTTAATAGAAATCTATGAAATTTTGACACAAGGTTTATGACCACAAAAGAAAGGTTGGGATTGATTTTGGGAGTTTTGGTTTCAACAGTTTAGGAATTAGGGGCCAAAAAAGGGCCCAAATAAGCATTATTCTTGGTTTTCGCACAATAACTTTAGTTTAAAGAAATAGAAATCAATGAATTTAAACACAATGTTTATGACTACAAAAGGAAGGTTGGTATTGATTTTGGGAGTTTAGGTCCCAACAGTTTAGGAATTAGGAGCCAAAAAGGGACCCAAATAAGCATTTTTCTTGGTTTTCGCACCATAACGTTAGTATAAGTAAATAGAAATCTATGAAATTTAAACACAAGGTTTATGACCATAAAAGGAAGGTTGGTATTGATTTTGGGAGTTTTGGTCCCAACAGTTTAGAAATTAGGAGCCAAAAAGGGACCCAAATAAGCATTTTTCTTGGTTTTTGCACCATAACGTTAGTATAATTAAATAGAAATCTATGAAATTTAAACACAAGGTTTATGACCACAAAAGGAAGGTTGGTATTGATTTTGGGAGTTTTGGTCCCAACATTTTAGGAATTAGGGGCCAAAAAGGGCCCAAATAAGCATTTTCTTGGTTTTCGCACTATAACTTTAGTTTAAGTTAATAGAAATCTATGAAATTTTGACACAAGGTTTATGACCACAAAAGAAAGGTTGGGATTGATTTTGGGAGTTTTGGTTTCAACAGTTTAGGAATTAGGGCCCAAAAATGGCCCAAATAAGCATTATTCTTGGTTTTCGCACAGTAACTTTAGTTTAAGGAAATAGAAATCAATGAATTCAAACACAATGTTTATGACTACAAAAGGAAGGTTGGTATTGATTTTGGGAGTTTAGGTCCCAACAGTTTAGGAATTAGGAGCCAAAAAGGGACCCAAATAAGCATTTTTCTTGGTTTTCGCACCATAACGTTAGTATAAGTAAATAGAAATCTATGAAACTTAAACACAAGGTTTATGACCATAAAAGGAAGGTTGGTATTGATTTTGGGAGTTTTGGTCCCAACAGTTTAGGAATAAGGGGCCCAAAGGGTCCAAAATTAAACTTTGTTTGATTTCATCAAAATTGAATAATTGAAGGGGTTCTTTGATATGCCGAATCTAACTGTGTATGTAGATTCTTAATTTTTGGTCCGGTTTTCAAATTGGTCTACATTAAGGTCCAAAGGGTCCAAAATTAAACTTAGTTTGATTTTGACAAAAATTGAATTGGTTGGGTTCTTTGATATGCTGAATCTAAAAATGTACTTAGATTCTTGATTATTGGCCCAGTTTTCAAGCTGGTCCAAATCGGGGTCCAAAATTAAACTTTGTTTGATTTCATCAAAAATTGAATAATTGGGGTTCTTTGATATGCTGAATCTAACTGTATATGTAGATTATTAATTATTCGGTCCCGTTTTCAAATTGGTCTACATTAAGGTCCAAAGGGTCCAAAATTAAACTTAGTTTGATTTTGACAAAAATTGAATCCTTGGGGTTCTTTGATATGCAGAATCTAAAAATGAACTTAGATTTTTTATTATTGGCCCAGTTTTCAAGTTGGTCCAAATCGGGGTCCAAAACTAAACTTTGTTTGATTTCATCAAAAATTGAATAAATGGGGTTCTTTGATATGCCAAGTCTAACTGTGTATGTCAATTCTTAATGTTGGTCCTGTTTTCAAATTGGTCTACATTCAAGTCCAAAGGGTCCAAAATTAAACTTAGTTTGATTTTAAAAAAATATTTTTCTTGAGGGTCTTTGATATGCTAAATCCAAACATGTTCTTAGATTTTTGATTATGGGCCCAGTTTTCAAGTTGGTCCAAATCAGGATCTAAAATAGCAAGTCTTTTCAATTGCACAGTATTGCACAATAGCAAGAAATATCTAATTGCACTATATTGTGAAATAGCAAAATATTTTTTAATTAGAGTTGTCTTTCTTTGTCCAGAATAGTAAGCAAGAAATATCTAATTGCACAATATTGTTCAATTTTTTCATTTGAAATTTCATAAATAAAATGAAATTTCTTCAAACATTTTTTTGAGAGGATAAATATTCAACAGCATAGTGAATAATGAATTGCTCAAAGGCAAAACAAAAATTTTAAGTTCATTAGACCACATTCATTCTGTGTCAGAAACCTATGCTGTGTCAACTATTTAATCACAATCCAAATGTAGCGCTGAATCCAGCTTGAATGTTGTGTCCATACTTGCCCCAACCGTTCAGGGTTCAACCTAAGCGGTCGTATAAAGCTGCGCCCTGCGGAGCATCTGGTTACTAATCAAATAACGCAAGTCAGATACTTTTTGTATAAATGAACCAGGACGTTCTTATTTTTTTCAATTTTTTTTTATTAAAGACGTTAAAGAAATAAGCTGTTTTAAAAAAAGAAATATTTTATTTCCGTAATTGAATGTTGGTAATTGACTCTCAGTTTGTTAAGTCTCCTTCTTGGGCAATACATTCTGTACAATATATTAGACAAGTCTCAACACAGTTAATCAAATTATTTTACTACTGCACATTGAAAGTTAAAGCCGGTATATACCTTGTTTTACCATAACCAATTTTAAAGTAATTTTTTCAATAATGCATTTGATTATGAGCACATTTAGTGCTTCGGATATTTTACCAGATGTTTTAGTCAGTTTTTATGCTATTATTTTAAAGGATTTTTTTATCCTACCCAAATGTGTTCAGTAATGGTTTTTAAATTCAGGTCATAGATTTGTAAATTTCCATGTCCATATTTGTTTCCAAAACACTCACATTTTCATGTCATTCAGATATAAAAGCATTAGTAATTGTGTTTTAACTTTGAGGCCTTCTCTTTATAGATTGTCAAATCATCATGAATAATACTTTCATTTGAACAGAAATTTCTTCCTTTTTATGTGACTGCTGAAGATAGCATGCAATTTTTACAAAATCCAATTTTCATCTGAGCTACAAGGTTATATTTCATTAGCGCCAAAAAAACAAAAACTACATTTCCGCCATTTTAGAGGTTATATATAATGGGGAAAGTTAAAATGTTCATTGCTGCATCCTGATTAAGATTATTTTATAAAAATATTCCCCCTGGGTACTGGAAAAATCATACTTATTATAGTATTGTTCTTGCTTTTAGTTTTTTTGATCTTATTAATTTATAATAAAACTATGTTTTAACATCGATATTTAAAAATGCCTCAGAACTAGTATAGTGCTTTCATTTTATTGATGACTGATTTTGGAGGAATATGTTTTTTTATGCAATCAAAAACTGTGTTTTAAAACTACCATTAAAAGTCTCTTTTGATTAAACTGTTTTATATTCCTGTATTTCCCTGTAATTTGGTTCAGATGAATTTCCAATTGACACAAAAGCATAATATGGAAAGGCATACTGTAAAAGCAGAATTTTTCGTGGATAATTTAATTTCGTTTATTTCGTGAAAAAAATATATCCACAAAAATTAAAACCTCCATGAAAATTTAACCTACATATAATATCACTTCCATTTACTTGAAACCACAAAATTAAATCCCATTGAAATCTTATAGAGAGACAAAACCACTTAATTTTAAGCCCATGAATATTTATGTTTCTACAGCATATCATGGAATTATAAAAGCCATATTGCTAGGTTCATCTATTTTTTAAAAATCTAAAAAAAATCCTTTCTTCAGTTGTATAGAATATTAAAATATACATAAAGAAAATCCCTTATTCTTATCACAACTTTGTGCTATACTTGAGACTTTTTAACATTTTTCAGAGATAAGTTCACTGTGCAGCTGTAATAATTTCCGCTCAAATGAACTATAATTTTATTGTCATTATTATTTGTGTTTTTATCAATTGTTAGTAATTGTCGCTGATTAAATTTGTCGAAACAATAATGGATAAAACCAGAATGACAGCAAAATAGTTACTATCTTTAACAACAAAAGTGCTGAAAATTAAAATTGATAAATATGAATGTAGTTACTTTTAGAATTTATTTCTTTAAAATATAAATGATGAACTAAAAATTACTTTTGAAATAATTTATTTCTGTGTATTTCTTGTTTCTTTGTACATTTGCACATATTGTAAATATGTTAATATGTAAATATTATGTAAATGTGTAAATAGTAATGAATAGAGTATTTATATACACATATTTTTGTACAGAGTCATTGCTTACTAGATTTTTCTAAATTCTATATTTTCCAGAACTTCAGAAGAAGAATGTTTGAATTTCTTTTTTTTTCACTCTTTATCTTGTATGGTCGTATGGTCAAGCATATTAATAGATATTTTTAAAAGTGAAAATTAATTTGAAAATAAAAAAAAATTGAGATTGGCATGTACACTTTCATAGTCATTGAAAGATATTTCATTCAAAAAGATTTAAATATCTTTTTCCTTTGGTTACCAAAATTAAAATTTTAGATATTTTTTTCAAACAGGTTAGATTTTAGTAGAATTAACATGTGTAGTGTGATGTAATTCTTCTTTGTTTTATTCTCACATATTTTCACATCTTTCTATATTTTAATGTTTACAATTTTACATGACATGCATTTCTATAGTTTTAGTGCTAATATATTTATCTGTCATCAATTTTAATATTGCAATAAATAAATATAACTGATAAAAGTATTCTTTTTGTATATACAGTTTTATGCAATCACTAATTACCAACAAGAGTTGATTTATATACTTCTATAAAAAGCATTGTAGTGCTTGTCATATTTTAATGGCAATAAGAACAATGATTAGTTCATCTTTAATTTCAAGAAGGCATACATGTAATGATACTAAAACAGAAAACTAAGCTATTGTTCATAGCTATTTGATTCATGGGTTTGCTGAAGTCTGCATACAAGATTTTTATTCAGTAAGCATTTAATTTTGTGATTCACCTGTAATGAAATCCATAAAAAAATGTGAATTGTGATATTGATGGTTATGTCTTGTTGGAAAACCTTATTGGTATTGAGGTCACAGGTCAAGTTTTAAGATCAAGACACTATTGATAGACCAAATTTAAAACCATATGCCAAATGTTTATTGTTTTTTTTGGAAAGAACAAGACCCATTTACTATTATTTGACAAAAAATTTCAGCAGACTTTACCAAAACCAAATGCAGTTTCTGTTAAAATTGCTTCTTCTACTAAAAATCCAAAGGTCAGGTCTTGGCTTATCACTAAAGCAGTTCTGTAGGTTTTTGTGTCAACTCTTTTCTTACATATAACCATAAAGTGTATAATGAAGATGTACTGAATTAATGACAAATTTAGACTGGGTACATGTATAATGCAAATTGGCAGCCTTTTTTGAGTGATCTGACCTAATGGACATTTTTTAATTAGAAGATTTATAAAGAGTTTAAGTTTCAGTATTTTCTGCACAAAAATCATTGTCTAGATGATGTGCCCTTTTCATGATTGGCTCCCTGACCTTTTGAAATCCTAGCTGGAACACTGGGATCTTTGATTATCAGGTGAATTACGGAAAAGGCAGATAAACTATTGATTATATAATTGGTCACTTTTTTGCTCATGATTAGAAGTTTCATGTATATTCCATACTTTCAACAAATGATGCTGCAAATTCCTTACCAAGAAAATCCAAAATGTCTGTATTGCTTTTTGTTTATATCAATTTAACATAACACTTGACCTCCTTATGCCAGAACAAGAATATGTGTACATTTGAACTAATGCCTTCCCTACACTTTCCGTCTTTAGAAAATCACAAAAGCTGGATCAAAACCTCTTTAAACTACCTTAACAGACTAGAAAAAATGCTCCCTGTTATGTATGGGGATTGGGGAGCACTAAATATTCCACAGCCACAGGAAAAATAACAGGGTACCTTAACTCTGAAAGATAACAAAACAGTTTCATAAAATTTTTGTTCCCATTGAGTGCAGACATACAGGGATAAAAAGCCACTGTTTTTGTAAATGTTTTGAATATTTAGTGATGTTGTATTTTTGCCAATAACAGTGGTGAATCCAGAAATTTCATAAGTAGGGGCCCACTGGCTGCAAAAGAGAGGGCAGATTGCTTCACGCTTCAGTGAAACCCTATATAAGCAACCAAATTTTTTTCTCAAAAGGGGGGGCCTTTGAAACAAGAGGCTCTCAAGAGCCTGAATCGCTCACCTTAATTCTTTTGGTTAAATCTCTCATCAATGATTATTTTGGCTTTTCAATTTATTTAAATGTTTTTTGGATCGTCCTATTTTCTTCAAAAGCCAAAAAAAATAATCATTTTCTCCTATGTTCTATTTTAGCCATAGGAGCTATGTTTCTTGACATACAAGGAAATAAAATATAAAATTTATACTAGATACTCTGAAACTCATTTAGCCTAAGTTTGGCTGAAATTGATACAGCAGTTTCAAAGGAGAAGATTTTTTTAAAGTAAGTCAACATGATGAACAAATTGTGAAAAAAGTGCTTAAAGGGCAATAACTCCTTAAGGGGTCAATTGACAATTTTGGTCAAATTGACTTAATTGAAGATCTTACTTTGCTGAACATTATTGCCGTTTACAGTTTATTTCTATCTATAATTATATTCAAGATAAAAAAACAAAAACAGCAAAATTTCCTTAAAATTATCAATTCAGGGGCAGCAACCCAACAACAGGTTGTCTGATTCATCTGAAAATTTCAGGGCAGATAGATCTTGACCTGATAAACAATATTACCCACGTCAGATTTGCTCTAAATGCTTTGGTTTTTGAGTTATAAGCCAAAACTGCATTTGACCCCTATGTTCTATTTTTAGCAATGGCGACCATGTTTGTTGATAGATCATAACTTCCGATACAATTTACAAACTAGATACCCTAAGGAACATTCAGTTAAAGTTTGGAAGTATTTGGCCCAGTAGTTTCAGAGGAGAATATTTTTGTAAAAGATTACTAAGATTTACGAAAAATGGTTAAAAATTGACTATAAAGGGCAATAACTCCTAAAGGGGTCAACTGACCATTGATGTCATGTTGACTTATTTGTAAATCTTACTTTGCTGAACATTATTGCTGTTTACAGTTTATCTCTATCTATAATAATATTCAAGATAATAACCAAAAACAGCAAAATTTCTTTAAAATTACCAATTCAGGGGCAGAAACCCAACAACAGGTTGTCTGATTCATCTGAAAATTTCAGGGCAGATAGATCTTGACCTGATAAACAATATTACCTCATGTCAGATTTGCTCTAAATGCTTTGGTTTTTGAGTTATAAGCCAAAAACTGCATTTGACCCCTATGTTCTATTTTTAGCAATGGCGACCATGTGTGTTGATAGATCACAACTTCGGATACAATTTACAAACTAGATACCCTAAGGAACATTCCGTTAAAGTTTGGAAGTATTTGGCCCAGTAGTTTCAGAGGAGAAGATTTTTGTAAAAGATTACTAAGATTTACGAAAAATGGTTAAAAATTGACTATAAAGGGCAATAACTCCTAAAGGGGTCAACTGACCATTTCCGTTATGTTGACTTATTTGTAAATCTTACTTTGCTGAACATTATTCCTGTCAACAGTTTATCTCTATCTATAAAAATATTCAAGATAATAACCAAAAACAGCAAAATTTCCTTAAAATTACCAATTCAGGGGCAGCAACCCAACAACAGGTTGTCTGATTTATCTGAAAACTTCAGGGCAGATAGATCTTGACCTGATAAACAATAATACCCCATGTCAGATTTGCTCTAAATGCTTTGGTTTTTGAGTTATAAGCCAAAAACTGCATTTGACCCTTATGTTCTATTTTTAACAATGGCGACCATGTTTGTTGATAGATCATAACTTCGGATACAATTTACAAACTAGATACCCTAAGGAACATTCAATTACAGTTTGGAAGTATTTGGCCCCGTAGTTTCAGAGGAGAAGATTTTTGTAAAAGATTACTAAGATTTACGAAAAATGGTTAAAAATTGACTATAAAGGGCAATAACTCCTAAAGGGGTCAACTGACCATTTCCGTCATGTTGACTTTCTTGTAAATCTTACTTTGCTGAACATTATTCCTGTTTACAGTTTATCGTTATCTATAATAATATTCAAGATAATAACCAAAAACAGCAAAATTTCCTTAAAATTACCAATTCAGGGGCAGCAACCCAACAACAGGTTGTCTGATTCATCTGAAAATTTCAGGGCAGATAGATCTTGACCTGATAAACAATATTACCTCATGTCAGATTTGCTCTAAATGCTTTGGTTTTTGAGTTATAAGCCAAAAACTGCATTTAACCCCTATGTTCTATTTTTAGCAATGGCGACCATGTTTGTTGATAGATCAAAACTTCGGATACAATTTATAAATTAGATACACTAAGGAACATTCAGTTAAAAATTGAAAGTATTTGGCCCAGTAGTTTCAGAGGAGAAGATTCTTGAAATAGTTTACGACGACAGACGACGTCGACAGACGACGTCGACAGACGACGGACGACGACGGTCGCCAAGTGATGGCATAAGCTCACTTGTCCCTTCGGGACAGGTGAGCTAAAAATGTATAACTTGGCCTGGAAAAAAATGAAATGACTTTGATCAAGAAATGTTTGTGCTACAAAACAACCCTAAGTATTAGAAATAAAAACAATCCCAAAAATTCCTCTTTCCCTGCAATAATATTGATTGTGTAGACATGATGCAATATGGAAATTTTGAGTGCAGATTAACCACATAGAAGTTGAAGAAGTAGGTTTACAGTATACTTCTATGTAAAAGAATCAATAGCACATGCAAACTACATTACAAATTACCTATCTATCTATAATACTAAAATTACGAGGTCCAATTTGTCAGCCGTCATCACATATAAACGACGAATCAAAGAATTCAACTTTATATATAACTAATATAGTACAAATGTGTAGATTAAAAATTACACCACTCCAGGCCCTTTTGTTTCCACGTAATTAATATTGCCAATAATTAAGAAGTTCCGGGTCGAGTCCGATACCGATACCAATAGTATATTCATCGGTAACCTATTACCTTATCTGTACATTCCGCATTTGGCAGGCGCACCACCAAACGGTGTTTTCAGGATATGCTATATACACGGGTCATAATAACAGGGTTGACACTACTAAATTGTCAAATTCTTACCTATTGTAGTATTTTAATCAGTAAGACTTTATAAGATAACAATACGAATACTAAAAATAAGGCGTATAGGTACAGTTTTTGTCGAGCCTGCAACTTTGTGGCAGAAAGCTCGACATAGGGATAGTGATCCGGCGGCGGCTATGGCGGCTATGGCGGCGGCGTTAGCTAACTTCTTAAAAGCTTCATATTTTAGAAGTTGGAAGACCTGGATGCTTCATACTTTGTATATAGATGCCTCATGTTACAAAGTTTCCGTCAGTCACATATCCAATGTCCTTGACCTCATTTTTATGGTTTAGTGACCACTTGAAAAAAAGGTTCAGATTTTTTGTAATGTTGAATTCTCTCTTATTATAAGTAATAGGATATTTATATTTGGTATGTGCGTACCTTGCAAGCTCCTCATGCCCGTCAGACAGTCAGTTTCACTTGACCTTGACCTCATTTCATGGATCAGTGAACAAGGTAAAGTTTTGGTGGTCAAGTCCATATCTCAGATACTATAAACAGTAGGGCTAGTATATTAGGTGTATGGAAGGACTGTAAGGTGTACATGTCCAACTGGCAGGTGTCATCTGACCTTGACCTCATTTTCATGCTTCAGTGGTTATAGTTAAGTTTTTGTATTGTGCTCTGTTTTTCTCATACTTTATGCAATAGGTCTACTATATTTGTTGTATGGAATGATTGTAAGGTGTACATGTCTAGCGGGCAGGTGTCATCTGACCTTGACCTCATTTTCATGGTTCAGTGGTCAAAGTTAAGTTTTTGAGTTTTTGGTCTCTTTATCTAATACTTTAAGCCATAGGTCAACTATATTTGGTGTATAGAAATATTTTATGATCTTTATGTCAGTGGCGCAGGTTTTATTTGACCTTGACCTCATTTTTATGGTTCATTGAACAGTGTTAAGTTTTTGTGTTTTGGTCTATTTTTCTTAAACTATAAGTAATAGGTCAACTATAATTGTTGTATGGAAGTATTGTTAGCTGTACATTGTATATGTCTGCTTGGTATGATTCATCTGACCTTGACCTCATTATCATGGTTCATTGGTTCTTTATTTAGTTATCTTGGTTAATGTTAAGTTTATGTGACAGTTATAATAAAGCTTTATACTTAATAGGACTATCAACATAATATCAATGATTAATAAAGAAGGCGAGACATTTTAGCGTGTGCACTCTTGTTAATTTGTAAGCGGACATGACGTCATGAAAACAGCGAATCAAAGAATTCAACTTTATTTATAACTAATATAGGACAATGCTGTTGATTAAAAAAATACACCATCCCAGGACCTTTTGTTTTTCCAAATAATTAATATTACCAATAATTGATAAGTTCCAGTTAGACGGATTCAAACAGAAAGATTTGAAAGCAAAGAAAACTGTGATAACTATCATATAATCGGCGACATGACTTTATCAGATGACAATACTAATACTAAAATAAGTCTTGCGCATAGTTATATACCTTTATTCATTCACGGACCCGCGATATCACGGGTGTGTTCTAGTAATCTTATTATATATGCATTATAGCTGAGACAAGTAAACTAACTATATATTATGTCCCAGGTTATAGCATTCTCAGAAATTACATGTATTTTTAGCTCACCTGGCATAGCCATGTGAGCTTATGCCATAACTTGGCGTCCGTCTTCGTCTGTCGTCGTCCGTCATCTGTCATCGTAAACTATTTCAAGAATCTTCTCCTCTGAAACTACTAGACCAAATACTTCCAAACTTTAACTGAATGTTCCTTATGGTATCTAGTTTATAAATTGTGTCCGAAGTTTTGATCTATCAACAAACATGGTCGCCATTGCTAAAAAAAGAATATAGGGGTCAAATGCAGTTTTTGGCTTATATCTCAAAAACGAAAGCATTTAGAGCAAATCTGACATGGGGTAAAAATGTTCATTAGGTCAAGATCTATCCGCCCTGAAATTTTCAGATGAT
This sequence comes from Mytilus trossulus, assembly GCF_036588685.1. NCBI lineage: Eukaryota > Metazoa > Mollusca > Bivalvia > Mytilida > Mytilidae > Mytilus > Mytilus trossulus. The sequence goes on along the minus strand of NC_086379.1, from coordinate 57,545,353 downwards.
TCAAACAACCCATTGTTGGGTTGCTGCCACTTAATTGGTAATTTTAAGGAAATTTTGCAGTTTTTGGTCATTATCTTGAATATTATTATAGATAAAGATAAACTGTAAACAGCAAAAATGATCAGCAAAGTAAGATCTACAAATAAGTTAATATGACCAAAATTGTCAATTTTTCACAATTTGTTCATCATATTTTCTCACTTTAAAAAGTCTTCTCCTCTAAAACTACTCAAGCAAATTCAACCAAACTTCAACTGAATGATCAGTAGGGTGTATAAAATAAAGTCTGTGTTTTATTTTCTATTTCGTCAAAAAACATGGCCGTCATGGCTAAAAATAGAACACAGGTTAAAATGCAGTTTTTGGCTTATATCTCAAAAACTCCAGCATTTAGAGCAAATAAGACAGGAAGTTAAAGTATTTATTATGTCAAGGTCTACCTGTCCTGAAATTTTCAGTCGAATCGGGTAACTGGTTTTGCAGGTATAATGCCCCTGAATTGATGATTCTAAAGAAATTTTGCAGTTTTTGGTTATTATCTTGAATATTATTATAGATACAGATAAACTATTGATAGCAAAAATGTTAAGCAAAGTAAGATCTACAAATAAGTCAATTGACCAAAATTGTCAATTGACCCCTTAAGGAGTTATTGCCCTTTAAAGACTTTTTTCACAATTTGTTCATCATGTTGACTTACTTTAAAAAATATTCTCCTTTGAAACTGTTGTATCAATTTCAGCCAAACTTAGGCTAAATGAGTTTCAGAGTATCTAGTATAAATTTTATATTTTATTTCCTTGTATGTAAAGAAACATAGCTCCTATGGCTAAAATAGAACAAGAAGGAGAAAATGATTTTTATTTTGCTTTTGAAGAAAATAGGACGATATAAAGAACATTTAAATAAATTGAAAAGTCAAAATAATCATTGATGAGAGATTTAACCAAAAAAATTAAGGTGAGCGATTCAGGCTCTTGAGAGCCTCTTGTTTTAAAATACTTTTATAAAACACAGTGATAATGTAAAAATGAAAAAAATGATTAATAAACAATATACATAAAAATAATCATAATAAAATTATATTGATTAATAAAGTCTTTACAGGTCTAGACTGAGTAGTCATGTATATGGGAGAAACTAAGTTAATAAACCTCTGAGGATAATTGATGTGATCCTAATCATTAGGGAGGATTTTAATACAGGAAAGTAGATGCATTCACACATGTCACGGTTGTTTCTCTCCCCTTCCCATATATTTCCCAAAACTGAAAGAGAAAGTAAAGAAAAAGTTAGATTATTGGACTAAGATTATTGATAATGATATTGTTTGTTCCCAATACAAATTAAGTACCAAATGAGTATGACTTATTAGGGTAATGTGGGTGCCATCTGGAACTGTAACCTTAATTGGCTTAAAATAAATAATGAAATACAGTTAACCTAGTCCAAATAATTATGACGTCTGGCAAGGCTATTTTAATTTTTTTCTGGGACGCCCGCCTTCCTTGTAGGAAGGCGTCCCAGAAAAAAAAAAATAGCCGTCCCAGACGTCATAATTATTTGGACTACAGTTAACCCAGATGTATGTGTTATGATAATTTATGAAGGTCGACTATCCATACAGGGGTGTAGCTATGTATAATAAAAAAAATATAGGCACACATTGTGGCAGGCCTTCAACAGGTACAGAGACTAGCAGCAGTAGGGGTTGAAGCCCCCCACCCACCTACGGAAAACTGTGTTCGAGATTTTAGTTGCATACATACTTCACAATATCACTAACATTTTGACTATAAAAAAAAAAAATACATGTCCATGATGTCCACCATTCATCTTTTGATTCTTTTAGTTGTGTATCCAGGGGTAGGGTTCTGGGGGTTGGAACCCCCCCTTTTTTTTGGACGATCAATGCATATGAATGGGGACATATAGTTGGACCCCCTTCCCCCCTCTTTGTCCTGGGTTGGGAACCCATGTTCCCTCCTCTCCCCCTTTTTTAAATGGCTGGATCTGCCACTGCACATCACAGTCAATATGTCATGCTAAAGTTCGGTTCTGTTCATACTATCTTAGACACAATTTTAGATTTTCTTGTATTCTGTACTGTAAAATCGCTACCTGCTGAGGATAATTATGGTAATTACACGTAGATCGGAGAGTTTTTGGTATTACTAAAAGCTAGTTGATTAATTGATTGATTGCTAAACATCCAGTGGCAAAAAGTTCATGCATGTTCAGGACTAAAACAAATACAAGTAGGGGTCGTCCAGGATGAAGGTATGAACATTTATTGGATAGGAACAGAAAGTCGACCTTAACGAACTCCTCAAAAAGTTGTTGCAAGTTTCTTAGCTTACAGAGAATGTGTCATTCCTACAACACTAGGCATTGAATTGAACTTTGGCCAACAACAACAACTAAGTAAAACAAGTCATTTATCTGAGCTAAGGTTGAAGTATTTGTTGATAGACATGATAGAAGTGAAAGGATCTGAACCAAAGTTCTAGTTTTAGTTTCTATATATATGAGGTATATTTAATGACATACAGTTCCAATACTCTACTGATTGACTAAGGATAAAAGACTAGTGTTTTGACGACTTCAAATGCATCTACAGATAAACATTGATAAATTTCTGTTTTCAGAGTAATAAAGAACGGCTTGAGAGATATATGAATGCAACATTACAGTGCACGTTAAGACAGATATATGGAAAATATACAACTCACACAATTAGAGATGCAACAAAAGGAGACAGACCCAGACCTTTTGTCACAAATCCCTGAATCATCAAATAGTCAAGATGAGAATTCTTTAATAAGCGATCAAGGTACCAAGAAGTGCCAGTGTCAGATTTGTAAAAACTATTACTTTTCTGAACATTCTTTAAAGATTCATTTGAAACGTATGCATTCAGAAAACTTAATTCATACTTGTAGGACTTGCGGAAAAAGCTTTAACCAAAGATACAACTTATTTATTCACATGAAGTACCACTACAGTCAAATACCTAGACCATTTGCATGCAAAGACTGTGGAAAAACTTTCACTTCAAAACATCGTTTATTTGTTCATCAACAGACTCATTCTATTGATAAGTTTACTTGTAGCATTTGTGGAAAAGAGTTGTTAACCTCAGAAGGTAGAAGAAATCACTATCGGCGTCATGTGAAAGAAAAAAAACATTCATGTGAAATATGTGGTCACAAATTTCATTCACCCTGGGAATTGGATGCCCATTCTATAACACATGAAAGACAATTTTTTGAATGTTCTGTGTGCAATAAAAAATATTCTACGTACAAACTGCTTGAAAGACATGAGAAGATTCACACTGGAAATTATGATAGACCTGTTACATGTCATCTTTGTCACAAGTTTTTCTTCAAATTGTCTGTTTTAAAAAGACATATAAAAGAAGTACATAGCAGAACTACCTACAGTTGTGATATCTGCGGAACTACATGAACTAAGACCAAATCTGAAAAAAATCTTAAATTACACTACAAGAGGATTCATTCAACATGTCCACATGGTCCAGGAGAAAAGAAGTTTGATTGTTCTGTTTGTGACAAAAAATTTAATTTTAAAACCTGCTTAGTTGATCATTTCAGAAGATGTCATACAGACCCAGCAAATGTAAAATATCCTTATACTTGTCATATTTGTAAAAAAGGATTTTTTGTAAAAGCGGTATATGAAGGTCACTTAAATACCCATTTTGGTAAAAGACCATTTTCTTGTCAGTATTGTCCGAAATCTTACTGTAATATTTATTATCTAAATGTTCATACCAAAAGAACTCATTCTGGAAGAAAAGTCTCTAAACCAAAGCCATTTGAGTGTGAATTCTGTGGTAAAATGTTTGATTATAAAAGTACAAGAAAAGAGCACATCAGAAAACACACAGGATATTATTGCCCATTCGTCATGTTCGTATGTTCAATTTGTGGAAAAACTTTAAAAACAAAATTAAGTTATAAGATGCATCAAAACACACATTCTAAACCATTTCACTGTGGTATTTGTCAAGCTAGATATAGTTCTAATAAAGCACTTGTTAAACATATGCAATCACACGAGAAGCAATTACCGATACCAAGAATAAAAGTTGAAGATGAAATTACAGGTCAAAGTGCAAGTTCAATAGGGTCTCAAGAACTTAGTTATTCATCTAAGCAGTTAAAGAATGTAGCTACAGTGCAACCAAATTTTCCCGTTAACATAACAATAGATGGACAAAACTTACAAAAATCCTCTATTTCTAATGTTAAGTCAGGCCTTACAAGTTCCACATTGCCAAATCCTACAGTAAAGACTGAACAACCTTCAAGCAACATTCCTTTTAACAGCCACCATGAGGCAACTAGCAACCTCAATTCCACTACCAGTAATTTTCTTATGTTAAATAAAATAGGATCTTTTAAAGTCAGTGCAGAAAGTCTTAAAAAGATATTAAATGGAAAGAAAGTTTTATCTCTTGTTAAAAGTGAAGATGCTATAATAAAGAAAGAAAATCAATAAAATACAACATTTTCATGATTGTAAATGGTTGTTGTACAACTACAAGCAGAGATTGGATCAGATTGTCTTTTTTATGTGTATTGTTATAAAAAAAATTTATCACTAAGGCAGCAACCAATTGATTTTCTGGGGGGGGGGGGGATATATGGGTTATTTTCTGGACAATTTTTTTTTTCGGGATAAGTCGAAAACACTTTTTTTCTTTCAATTTTAGCATTACATATAGTGGTAGCTGAGGGTGAAACAAACAATTTTTTTTCTCAGAATCAAAAACAAATTATTTTTTTCTCCAAAAACTGGAAACAAAATCCCCCCCCCCCCCAAGAAAATCAAATGGTTGCTGCCTAATTAACAGTATAAGGTTTTAGAACAGTTAAGGTGTTAACTTATGATGAGGTGTGTACAAGTATCAGGGAATGATTATTGAATATTTAATGTTATATTATTGTCAAGATGTACATACAAATATTTAAGATCAAATTAATTATAAGTAAATGGATGGGTTTAAAGTGCAGTAAAACAATGTAACACATGTTGATGCTTACAACCATTGTGTAAAAACTGAAGTTAAATAAATATTGCCAGCTTTTTACTGGAAGATTCCTTCTTAACCTAGAATTTTCTCATTATTTAACTGAATGTTTAAAATCAAGAATAAGTTAGCTGTTGAAGAGATGATATGATGTCATGAGGTGTCCTTAAACGTTATGTTCATTATAACATTGAATATTAGAGGGATGTGGCATTAGTGCTAATGAGACAATTATCATGTCAAGTCCATATCTCAGATACTATAAGCAATAGGTCTAGTATATTCGGTTTATGGAAGGACTGTAAGATGTACATGTCCAACTGGCAGGTGTCATCTGACCTTGACCTCATTTTCATGGTTCAGTGGTTATAGTTAAGTTTTTGTGTTTTGGTCTGTTTTTCTTATACTATATGCAATAGGTCTTCTATATTTGGTGTATGGAATGATTGTAAGGTGTACATGTCTAGCTGACAGGTGTCATCTGACCTTGACCTCATTTTCATGGTTCAGTGGTCAAAGTTAAGTTTTTGAGTTTTGGTCTATTTTTCTAATACTTTATGCATTAGGTCAACTATATTTTGTGTATGGAAATATTTTATGATCTATATGTCTGTTACACAGGTTTTATTTGACCTTGACCTCATTTTCATGGCTTATTGCTTAGTGTTAATATTATAAGTTCTTGTGTTTTGATCTGTTTTTTTCTGAATTTATAAGCAATAAGTGAAATTTATTTGTTGTATTGAAGAATTGTTAGCTGTACATGTCAGCCTGGCATGGTTCATCCGACCTTGACCTCATTTTCATGGTTTATTGATCAATGTATTGTTTTCTTGGTTAATGTTGAGTTTATGTGACAGTTGTAATAAAGCTTTATATTTGGTCTATCAACATAATATCTATGATTAGTAATGAAGGCGAGACATTTCAGCGTGTGCACTCTTGTTCAATAAGTTGAATAAACTTAATATTTTGTCACATTTTCCACATTTCTCTACTGAATAACTTCATAGCGTGTTTGTCAGGTCTGTGCTCTGACAGTGATGACTTGTAACATGTAAACACTTATCAGATCTTTCAGATTGTCTTCAACAATGGACAAAAACACTAAAAAAAAATAACATTTAAAAACAATTTTGTTGTCCCCATTTCAGACTTGGCCAATTGCTGCTGTAACCTGAATCTTTTACCAAGTGACCTCAAAAATCAAGAGATGTTAGTACATGTATTGACTTTCATCATGGTTATTAACAAATCAATGTTGTTCAAAGTTAGGACATTTGGTTCAAAAGATAAGTTGTTGAACCCCACAATTCAGTCTATCAATAGCTTCTGTGACCTCAATCTGTGACCTTTTGTCCCAAATTTCATTAGAGATCTCCAACCACATTGGTTGATCCAAGAAAATTAGGTCAAAGTCATATAAACCAAACATGAAATAATTTACACCTTACAATCATTCAATACAATAAATATAGTTGACCTATTGCTTATAGTTTTTGTCGAGCCTGCAACTTTTGTTGCAGAAAGCTTGACATATAATAGGGATAGTGATCCGGCGGCGGTGTTAGCTCACTTCTTAAAAGCTTTATATTTTAGAAGGTGGAAGACCTGGATGCTTCATACTTTGTATATAGATGCCTCATGTTACGAACTTTCCATCAGTCTCACGTCCAATGTCCTTGACCTCATTTTCTTGGTTCAGTGACCACTTGAAAAAAAAGTTCAGATTGTTTGTAATGTTGAAATCTCTCTTATTATAAGTAATAGGATAATTATATTTGGTATGTGCGTACCTTGCAAGGTCCTCATGCCTTTCAGACAGTTTTCACTTGACCTCGACCTCATTTCATGGATCAGTGAACAAGGTTAAGTTTTGGTGGTCAAGTCCATATCTCAAATAATTTAAGCAAATAGGGCTAGTATATTAGGTGTATGGAAGGACTGTAAGGTGTACATGTCCAACTGGCAAATGTCATCTGACCTTGACCTCATTTTCATGGTTCAGTGGTTAAAGTTAAGTTTTTGTGTTTTGATCTGTTTTTCTCATACTTTATGCAATAGCTCTACTATATTTGGTGTATGGAATGATTGTAAGGTGTACATGTCTAGCGGTGAGATGTCATCTGACCTTGACCTCATTTTCTTGGTTGAATGGTCAAAGTTAAGTTTTTGTCTTCTTATCTAATACTATATGCTATAGGTCAACTATATTTGGTGTGTGGAAATATGTTATGATCTATATGTCAGTCACAAAGGTTTTATTTGACCTCAACCTCATTTGCACAGTTCATTGCTCAGTGTTAAGTTTTTGTGTTTTGGTCTATTTTTTTAAAACTATAAGTAATAGGTCAACTATATTTGTTGTATGGAAGCATTGTTAGCTGTACATGTCTGCTTGGCATGGTTCATCTTACTGTGACCTCATTTTCATGGTTCATTGGTCTTTGTTTAGTTATCTTGGTTAATGTCAAGTTCATGTGACAGTTTTTAATCAGGCTTTATACTTAGGACTATCAACATAATATCAATGATAAGTGACAAAGGCGAGACATTTCAGTGTGTGCACTCTTGTTAAGAAACAGACTAAATCAAGAAAACTCAACATTGACCAATGAGCCATCAAAATGAGGTCAAGGTCATGATTGCATGATATCTGCCAGACATGTACACTTTAAAATAATTCCGTATATATTGACCTACTGATTATAGTATTTGAAAACAAAAATGTGTCCAAAGTTCAGGGATGCACCATTGCAATCACACTATCATTTTCTATGTTCAGTAGACCAAGAAATTGGGTTCAAAACTCTAATTTGGCATTAAAATTAGAAAGATCATATCATAGGTAACATATCTTCTAAGTTTATTGAACTTCAACTTCATCAAAAACTATAACCTGAAACAGGACAGACAGACAAACTGAAATAAATAGTGCCCCTAAAGTTGAGCATAAAATCAGACAAAAACTCAAAACCCATTACAATCATTCCACACACAATATATAGATTGTTTGTATTGTATTATGAAAAAATTATTGATGTTGTAATGTTTATGCCCTTTGGGGCCCATAATTGGAAAATAAAATATCTTATCTTATCTTATCTTATCTTATCTATAGTTAACTTTCTACTTTTAGTATCTGAGAATGGACCTAATCATGTAACTATAACCTTGGTGAGATGAAGTCTGACAAACATCCAAGACAATGCAAGAAACATATACCAAATAAAGTTATCCTATTACTCATAAGTTAGAAATTCAGATCACAAAAAAAATAGTTTTAAGTAGTTGCTGAACCATGACAATGAGGTCAAGGACAATGGACAGAGGGCAACTTTTTTTTGTAACTCAAGATGTCTGCATTCAAGTATGAAGCATCCAAGTCTTCTGCTTTCCAAAATATAAAGCTACATAAAAATAACTTCCACAGCTATAGCCATCGTTAAATAGTGATCCCAGAATCTCATATATGGAGATAAAAAATGGTCATGTAATGGGTTAAGTTATCATTGTTTTAAATATAATACTAAGTCAATTATAGAGTTTTGGTAGGCTTAAATAGCACAAGGGTAGAGGTTTGTACCTTTTAAAACATTTTAACCTGCTACATTAGTTTGGACCTGTCCTAAGTAAGGAATCTGTTCAGTGGTTGTCGTTTGTTGTGTATTATATAGCTTAGCTTGTGTTTTTTCCTGTTCCAATGGTTTTACACTTGTCGTTTTTGGGACCCTTTATAGCTTGTTGTTTGGTGTGATCCAAGGTTCTGTGTTGAAGACTGTCATTTAACCTATAATAGTTTACTTTTACAAATTGTGACTTGAATTGATAGTTGTCTCATAGGCACCCATACCGGGCATACCACATCTTATGGTCAAGAACACAGAAATCAGTACATGCATCACTAATTTTCGTTGCTAAAACTTGGGTCAGTACTTATGTTAGTACTGTTTGCTCCTAAAAAGTTTTTCAGAATGGGCTTGATATTAATATTATATTAGATTGCTTGGTGTTAATGAAAATTTTCAATAAAATATGTTGGCTTTTTGTGGCAGCAAGCTTTTGTCCTTGGTGGAAGCTGCAATTGACAATAGAGGAGCTACTAATACCACTCAACCACCAAGGCCCCCAATATAACATTAATTGTACCAAAACTAATGTTGCAACTTCCTGAATCATGGCTGACAGACTGACAGTACACCTTAGATACATCTTTTTAAGTAATTGGCCTTGTGAACTTTTTGTCAGAAGTATTCTGTATAGACATTTCCAGAGTGCAAAATACAGTCAGTGTTTGGTTTTTTTCACAAATCCAAGAAATCTATATTGTCCACCTTTGTTCAGATCACCTTTCTTATATAGAACTAGCATGATGTTACATTTTATAGGAATGAAATATTTGCTAAACATTAGTTCCTGCAATAGACTTATTATAAGCAAATTTATAAGGACATGTTCTTAAAGAATTAAGTCCCCTGTATTTGATTTAAATGTGTCATGTGCACAGGAGGCAGTATTCTTAGTTTACACTGCATTACATATTGTGATAAACAAAGCAATAAGTACACAGAATGAATAAAAAATATTTTATTTACAAGACATATTTTGATGACGATGAATTGATAAATGTAAATGAAATGCTAAATCCTTCCTGCAAGAAATATTTAAATGAAACTTAAAAATTTAGAGATCCTTTTCTAGCAAATTGAACATTTGAAACATTAGTATACTCTGACATCATCAATTCAACCATCGCATTCAAATGAACATTTTAAAAAAGCGGTATATTTTATGAATAAAATTTGATTATATACCCCAAGTAGTGAATTGTCAGCCTTTTAAATCAATTTTCATTAACCTTTGGAGAAATTTAACATTGACATGAACTTGACACAAGTTGATTTTGATTTTAAATGCATCATCCAATCATATGACAAACTTTTGATAAAAAAGTCAATAGTTTTTATCATGTGCAAAATGACAGAAAATGTACTAGGTTAAATATAAAACACAGCACTAGTGTTCAAAATTGAGATCCTAGTACTAAAGCTAGAGAGTCCCCACAAAGAAAAAAATGCCAAATAAAACAACTACAACTGAGACTAACCATAAATTACCCAAATACACTACAATCTAGTCATATCAGCCCTTTCATATTTCAAAATAAAAATTATTTTTTCATTCATTGTTGTCCAATTTCATTTGTACTGCAGTAATTTTAACATTTTATGTGATATGGAAATATAAAGAAAATCAAATTTTCCTAATGGTCAAAAAAAATGATCACTTTCTCTTCTATCAACCGATTTGATCAATCTTGCACATTAAGATAAAACAATAAAATACAAAAGTGATTTGTGTGATGAAAACAAAATCAGGTTCTAAGTTTAATAAATGTTCTGGCATACCTGAAGTAACCATGAGATATATCTTGTATGACATACAAAAAACATGAACATAAATAGTACATATTACAGTAAAACAAATAAACTAGTATTCAAATTATGACCAACCACAATGTAACATTTGTGTATTTCTCTTTTTCTCTCAAAACAATAATGCATATGTCAATGAATAAGTTTTTTGGTACCAATATGGACTTAGAAAGATACTAGAGAAGTTTGTGTGCAGAAATTCAAAAATGTTTTATTCAGTTGCCTTGTGTCCAGAATAACTTTTTTTCGAGGGCTTATTATCAACATTTTTAGGAACAAGGGATTAATTTCTTTTTAATTTGGGAAATAGAAATAATTATGTACTTATATTCAAAATATACTCAAAAATGTATGCTATTCTAAGTCCATATTGTATATGAAACTTTTGGATGAAAACAAATAATAATAAATGTTCAGGTTAACCTGTTCATCATTTTTTCTTGTTAAATATGGAGTCTAAATTTTAGATTGTTTAAAATAATAAAACAAAATAAAATTATAATCAAATATAAATTACTTTGAAAACAGAATTGCAAATATTAAAATCAACAAAATAAAATCATGTAAATTTCATTTGAAATAAGATATAAATAGTTCTTCTATTTCATTTGTCGAGTACACGCTCTTCAAGCCCAATTGGGCTGTTCACTGAAATTAAATCTTACAAGAATTTATCAATGATCACAGTATATTTCATTCTAGTCTTTACTCGATGATGAATCCATTCACTCTAATAAAGTTTTCACATAGCTACAATACTCAGTCAAGTGTCAGTGAGAATTATTTCCTTTTATTGTCTTTCCTATATAAGTTCTTTCAAACATCAATCAGTTTCCATCTGCAAATGAAAATTTTTAAATTACAACAATAATTTAATTAAGAAACACTGATTTTAAAAAGCCTTCTATTATAAAATGTTATATTAATAATCCCTCTCCCTCTTGTAAAGTGTCCCATCTCTAGTCATATATCTTATTGGTGGATGCATATGGACGTCTATTTTTTATTGTTTTTTTTTTGTCAGGAAATTGCAGATATTTCTCAGTCTGTAATAAATTTGAGCAATCACAACAAAATGTGAGATAGTACTGTTTTTTTTTGTTGGTTTTTTAAAAAGATTTTTGATTCCGCAAATTGAAAAACATCATCTCGAATGAATGTGGTTTGTAGTTTAAAATATTTCGACCAAAACATGGTATCAATTTTAACTGACAGCAACTATATTGATATATTCCATTCCAAAACATTTCAATTCTAGCAAACCATTATCATCTCATTTTTATATAATATGCATTCCTTGGCTTATATTAATTAAATAAATTTCTTTTTTTTAGTATGAGCATGATATTTGATGAATCAGTAATACTACCAAAGATTTTTCAACTTTTACCTTTGAATTATATGCTTCCAATTCAGCGTCAAGTTCTTCTGCTGTTCTAGGTTTCTTATTTCCTCCTCCACGTCCTCTTCCTCCCCGGCCTCTAAATCCTCCTCCTCCACCTCCACCACTGCCTCCGCCACCACCGCCTCCTCGCCGGCCACCACGACTGAACCTTCAATTTAAAAGAAATATAGATTCTTTTTCACAAATGAGACTTGCATGCAACATATAATAGGTTGATTTTTTAGGCATTTGATATACATATATTATCAAATGTAAGAATTTTAAATCTTGCAACATTTTTAACTTGCAGATTTACGTTTAAAAATGCTTGAAAATGCTTGAAAATGTAAATAAACAGAAGCCATCACCAATTTTTCTAAAACTAAGCTTAGCGCTTTATTCGTAATATCCCCCAGCAGTTATGTTGTTTTGATATTCATGATATTAGTTAAGATACAAAATATGGACATACCTTTGATTGTTTACATCTAAATTAAGTTTAGACTATGGTCAAAAGTTGTCTCAAACCATATCTATTATTGATAATCAACAAATGGATGAGTGGACATAAGGATTACTATAAACCTCTAATTCCTTATCAGGATATAGTAAAAAATACAATGATAAAACACATGAACTCGGGAAATATCATCCACCCAACAATTGTAGGTGAAAAGAAATCTTCATAACTTTATCAAATATCAAACAAACAATTGATCAGCTATTTGTAGAGTAGACTCAAGCTTACTGCATGGTATGATCATTTTTAATGGCCCCGTGACCTGTAGTGTTAATTTTTGATCTGTTGAGGAGAGTTGTTTCGTTGGCAATCATACAACCTTTTCTTTTTCTATTCTAAATTAAAAGAAACCTACCCTCGTCCTCCTCCTCTGCCTCCACCACCACCGCCTCCTCTGCTAACTCCTAGTCTGCTCCTATTAAATCCATCTCCTGAACCAGAATCTGTGGGACCAATCAACTGTATATTCATCGGTCGACCTAAAACATTATCATAAAAATTAAATTTTAAATCTCTATGGCATAATACAATCATGTAAATACAATTTCTCATGGGAAATGAAATGAAAAATATATACATTTGTACGAACAGAATTGATTTTTTTGCTACTTCAAATATTGATTAAGGCCAAACTTGATAGGAGAAAAGTGACCGTGTTTAAATGTTCAGCACATATTACATCAGACTGTCCAGGGGCAATTACTCCAATGATTTTCAGTTTAAAATGAGATCATCCAGCTTCAAAGATTGATCAATTGATTGCTTTACGCCAAATCAGCAAAAACAACTATGTCATAGGGTCAGCTTCAGAGAAATTGCTGATATAAAACTGTATGGTTTTCATAAAATACTTGCATTGAACAAAAAAGTCCTTGACCAGTAATGATTAGGTCACTCTGAATTATTGTTTATATGATCTCTTGATAAAAGTTTCATATAATTCTGACAAAACAGGTGCTTACTGTCGAATTTCCCACATACTTTTTTACTTTACATTACTTTACTTAATCTGCTTGACTTTTATCTAAATGTATCCATATATTTTAAATAAACTTTTATGAACACATTATATTGCTAACTATTTGATACCAGACAAAAAGATGTCATGTAAAAACGTGTATCATTGATTATTACCATCTAATGGAACATTGTTATATTGTTTCATGGCTTTTGCAGCATCTGAATTTCTCTCATATATCACTTCTGCTGTGCCTAAAGATCTACCAGATCTGTCATAGTGTATAGCTGCCTTCTTCAATGGACCAAATTCTGCAAACAGTTCCTGGTGAAAAGATTTAAAATGCAAGCATGCTTAAAGGTACTCAAATTGTGCAGTTATCATATTTAATATCTGGTTCTTCGGTTAAAGCATCTATCATATGATTCAGAGTAATATTTCTAACATTTTGTTTTACTTAGATTTTACGAACAAAACTATGCCACCTCTACTAAGTAATATTTATAATGATTTTTGTTTAGGATACTTATTTGTGTACTCTTAAAAAACTTTCATTCATAGCCTTTAATACAAATGCAATTCCTTGCCTGTAAGATTTTATTCAAATATGCTTCCTTAAAAATAAAAAAATACAAGATATCTGAATTTTGCATACAAATTAAATGTTTATTTTGTCCTTATATTTCAATTAGATAAAAGCAAAAGATTTAGGAACAACATGAAAATCTTATTAATTTTAAGTACCTGAATATCAGAATCATTGACCCCAAAGTCTAAATTGGATATATGAAGTTTACTTGTGCTGCCACCACCCCCAACAGAGGCTCCTCCTCCTCTACCTCTCTTCATTGTTCCAACATCTCCGTCAAACATATCATGCTTCCATACATCATCGGGTGTGTCTTTAGACTAAAAAATAAATGGGAAAAATATCCTATTAATTTTTTGCATCACATCCACATTTCATAGTGTTAAATTCTCAATTACTTTAAATTCACTGGCATCTACATGTATAAACAGATACAAAAGGCTGTCAAAAAGAGAGAAAAAAAGTGGGTTTTCCCCCTCCATTTTCAGGCAAATATGCTGGTTATTAGACAACTATTCAAGTCCTATCAATATGATTAACAAATAATATATAGAGTCAAAATCAGTTATTGTGTTTGGCAACTTAGTCTTTAATTTGTCAATTCGCAATTTATCATGTACAATTATAAATGAAGAAAACCATGAAATCCTTTTAAAACATTGTGTTTTTGTGCATATATTTTAGAACAAGCAGTCTTCACGTTAATATTTTAAATCTACAGGCCTGAAGCTGAGTTTTATAATTTTTTTTAGCTATATTCTATTGGCGTGTAGAGATAATATTTTTGACAGACAAGACAGCATTTTTACAAGCCTGGGCTGGTGAGCCTACATGTATGGTTGAGCCTGAAGACTGATCATGAAATAAATAACAGATCTTTACATACATGTATCTTTTTTTCTTTTTGGGCTACTTGTTTGTTATCTATATCAACCACACTTGCAATAAAATGCATTAGTATTAAAAAAAAAACATACTATAGATTCTTTATCTACATATTCTTTAAGAACTTAAATAGTTCTCGTTTAACTTTTTTTTTTTTTTTATCTCATTGTTTGTATTGTATTATGAAAAAAATATTGATGTTGTAATGTTTATGCCCTTTGGGGCCCATAATTGGAAAATAAAATATCTTATCTTATCTGTATATCATATGTAGTATGAAAAATCACAAGGAAGCTAACAAAAAGTGTTTTTCAAATTCAACCTATATTTTCTTACATTTCCCTGCATTTCCCATGATTAAACATGTACACACATCAATTATTAAATGGTAATTTATCTATCTTTACAATATAACATGTTTAATTAACCTGTCCTTGTAAATTGTTTTGTTTAAGTATAGATAGTAAATCCCCCATTTACAGAACAAAAGTGTCTGTGATCTAACAAAAAATAAAACTACATGTATATTACATGAATTTATAGATTCGAGTTGAGATCATATGACCAATTGTAATATGTTTATCACTATTTTACCTATGACAACGTCAATTTCATTAGCAACGCCACATGCCTTCTTAGTTTTTAGCGATCATTTTCTATCTCAGGCGAGTAGCATGATATGAAAAAGTATTACATGACAAGATCAAATGAAAAATGCACAAAATAGCGATAAGATGGTTTATAATACACCTTATTATGGCTATTTATCCACCATTAATCAAATCTGGACATCACTTTTGATTGAGTTAAGCCTGCCAATTCAATTGATATTTTATCGTGTGTTTTTCTATGTTGTGATGTTATGCTATTGTTTCAGAAAAAGGGAGAAGGTTTGGATCCATTAAAACGTTTAATTCCGCTGCAAATGTTTGCACCTGTCATAAGTCAAAAATCTGATGACAATGAGTGATGTACAGTAGTTGTCATTTGTTTATGTAATTTATAAGTGTTTCTCGTTTTTTTAATATAGATTAGACCATTGGTTTTCCCATATGGTTTTCCACTAGTAATTCTGAGACCCTTTAGAGCTTGTTGTTTTCAGTGTGAGCCAAGGCTCCGTGTTGAAGGCCGTACATTGACCTACAGTGGTTTACTTATTTTAATTTGTTATTTGGATGGAGAGTTGTCTCATTGGAACTCACTGACACACCACATCTTCCTATAGATATCTATCACACAGGTTCCAGTAAAATTTTGGCATCATAATACAATATCTGACACCAAAATGGAAAATGATTGTTGTTCAAAGTCAATGGTTCAAGCGGGACAGATTTTCAGGTCAGCCTGGCTTAGGGATAAGGTGTAGACTTTATAAGTGAATTGGACAAAAACTACTCTTCAGTATGGATAACCTGTGTGGTTGCAAAAGATTTAAGGTCTGACCACAAATTGTATTAAGAAATGGACAAAAAAATGAAATGAAATTATGTACACAACAAAAACAAAGACTGGTCTGATGTCGACATCATTTTTGAAGTTTACCCGGGAAAAGCTTTGTCTTCCTCCACCACCACTGGTTCTTCTTTTCTGAATTCCGCCACGAAACACTCCTCCTCCACCGCCGCCTCGATTCTGTCGGCCCCCAAAGCCTCCTCCCCCGCGTCTACCTCTTGTTGCACCACCGGCACCACCGCCGCCGGAACCGCGTCCCCTCCTTTGACCGCCTCCTCTACCACGACCTCCTTTTTTGGTTGTCTTGATAATATCATCTAAACTCATGTCCATTTTGTCTCCCATTGTCATAACCTTTGTAGAAATACGTTGTTCAATCAATATCTACCGGCTTTGTTGGTGTTCTCGTGTTCTCTGTTTTGTGAAAATGGCGGCATACGAGTGGTGCACGATGGGATAGGGAAATTTATAATAAGATTGTCTCCCCTTGCTTGTCAAAAAAAAAAATAGTGCGGGTCGGATCTTGTCTCGATCACAAGGTGAAGTTAATGTTAGAATGTACTATATATGTCTTACGCCCAACATAAAAACTCCTAGAAAACTTAGTCTTTTTTATTGTAAATATGGCCAGGCGTATATCGTACCAGAGACATATAATACATGTATTATATGTCTCTGATCGTACTATATGTATTGTAAAAGATAAAAAAAAAAAAAAAACTATAAAAAAGAAGATGTGGTATGATTTCCAATGAGACAACTATCCACAAAAGACCAAAATGACACACAGTAAAAGAAATAGATCATTAATCATGATAATAGAACAAGTAGACAGCTTCCTCACAAGCAAAAAGACCCTAACTGTAAAAAAAAACTAGACAAGATAAATTTAATGAGTCAAATGATCGCATGAGGGCATATAAAGATTAGAACAAGTTGTTTTTTTAACAAAGAAAGAAAATTCAATTAATGACAGATTGCATACCAAATTACAGACAAAAATAAACAATATGTATATAATCCTTATAATGATATACCTTTTTTTTTAGATAATGAAGCTTGGCCGGAAAATACCGTCCATAAAATTTTTGTAATGTATATATAAATTGCAATGTATACAAATCAATGCATGAAATGAATCATATTTTTGTTTATTATTTAGACAAGACAATAGTTTTGCTCTTTTATTAAAGCTCTTTACCAGAAAATTGTATTGTATTGTATATGATATATGGCGTATGTGTATAAAGTGTATAGAATAATTCAATTGTTTTAAATTGACGGTATTTCTGAAAACAAGTTGGGCAGTTTACAAAATTTGCCAAGGTTGATTGTTCCTCTGTCGGTCAGACTTTTTACATTTTAAACATGTTAAAGTATACATCTCTGTGTTTTATTAGGATTCCAATCTACCATTATCGTATGTTGGGTTGGGTTTTTTATGTTATATTGTTAATTTAATCTAATCTCAATGTAATTCAATTACTTTAAAATTACAAATTCACTTGGCATAGACAAGACAAGACAAATACTTTATTAAAGTCTCACCACTTGTTACATATAAAAGGAATTGAGTGTTATTCAAACTAATTAGTGTTTTCAGAGACATATATACGTCTCTGGTGATTTTTCAGTGACATGTGTCTATCAATTATCTATCAATTAACTATCAATTAACTCATTTCTAAAATTTATTAAATATCTATGTTAGGCCGTTTTTTGATTACTTGAATGGTATACGAACATTCTGCAAATGACTGCAAAAAAATAAAATATTTTGATATGTATGTTTATGGAATGGTAGAAGTATCAATTAAAGTTGGATGAAAAAAACGATTATAGTTGTTACAACAGATAAATACACACTTCTGTTAATCAATCATCTAGATGTCAGAATGTTTTTTATTCAAATTAACTATTTTCTAAAAAAAAAAAAGAAAGAAGAAAACATAAGTTCCTTACTATTTCTGAAATTTTTAGTCACATAAGGCCAAAATAAATAATAGGTTTGTTTGCCCATGCAAACGCTACCTACCCAGAAAAAAAGCTGCCTAATCAAATTCTTTTATTGTCCTGATTTGAAGAAGTTTTTTTTTAATCAAATAAGCATGAAGACTAATAAACATCTGTTACTTCGATTTCTTTTTTCGAAAAAAAAGAAAGAAAATGCCTACCTACCTACCCACTGTCTCAACCTTTGGGTAGGGTTTGGGCAAACCAAAATATTTTTAAGTGTGGCCTAAACTATCAGAATAAAGAACTGTTATGTAATGCATAAATTATAAATCTCACGAGGAAGCTATTAAATCAAGAGTTCCAAGTGGAAGGGAGAAACAGTGAATGCAGGAGTGGGAGTATCAACACACAAGGTTAATGGAGAAACAATAGACAGCAGCAGACATGTCAAAGGAAAGGAAGAAGCACTGAATAAACAATTTCAATCAATTTTTACAATTAAAGACTTTTTTATAGCTTCCCCAACACTACTGAAGATGTAACACCAGAAATACCAAATCTACACATCAGTACAGAGGGATCAACCAAACTACTTACGGAAGTGAATCAAAGCAAAGCAATTGGTCCAGACAACATGTTATGCAAAATATTGAACTGAAGAGTGTTCAAAGTCAATATCAAAATATTTACAGCTTATCTTCACCAAAACATTATAGAAAATCATAGTGTACCACAGGACTGGCTAGTTTCAAATGTCACCGCAGTTTTAACAAAAGGGCATAAGAGTCAACCAGTCACCTACCGCCCAGCATCATTGAATTCAGTTCCATGTAAAAGAATGGAACATGTCATATTCAAGCACATTATGAACCATCTTGACAAGCGTAATATACTTGTGGAATTCCAACAAGGCTTCAGAAGCAAAAGGTCGCTGGAGACGCAACTAGTAATAACAGCAGAGGACATAACTATAGACAATACCATCAAAGATTCGCATATTCGAAGATGATAAAGGTCAAAACAATAAAAAGAATAATTTTAAAAGAGAAAATCGCACAAAACCGAATAGAGAATATTGGAGTGCTAAAATTTAATAAAGACTGAGAGAATAAAGGACAACATATAATATAAAGAATAGAGAAAAAGGTCAAAAAGAATTAAAGAATACAGAATTGAAGGATCCTACCTTTAAGTGTGATACGGAAATTTCGTTAATTTGGTTTGATTACAGTATAATATAATATAGTATACATATTTTTTAAGGGGTCAGCTGAAGGACGCCTACGGGTGCGGGAGTTTATCGCTACAATCGCCGAAGACCCTTTGGTGACCTTCGGCTGTTGTCTGCTCTATGGTCGGGTTGTTGTCGCTTTGACACATCCCCCATTTCCTTTCATAATGTTATCATATTTTCAAGTTAACATTATATTATATTGAACTGTATTGTATTGTCTGAATGCTGTATAATATTATATTTAATCAACGAGAAAAGATTTTATATTGTAAAAATAAGAAATGAGTATAATTGCCAATTAGAGAAATATTTATGAGTTTGCTTAACTCGTCTCTCACCCCCTTTGCATATATAAGCAAATACAATATTACTGTTCAAACTTAAGCTACATTAATGACATCCAAAATTTCAATAAATCTGTATATAAATATGATCATAATTTATATACTTGATGATGTATTAGTCTTGAAAACCACGATATATCTAGTTTGTATAGCTATCGAAACTGTAAGTACATTTCATGTAAGTTGGTTATGCTTTGTTCATTGTTAAAGGACGTACGATTGCCTGTGCTTATTGTTTTAATCATTATCCTTTGATATTTGACGGATAGTTGTCTCATTGTCGATCATACCATATGCCTCCTAATCAATGCTATTTCAATTTTAATTGTTCGTGTTGGAAACCCTTTTCTGTACTTACTTTCTTCAGCTGTATATGCTCACCCAGAGCTTAACATTAACGTATAGATACTGGATTTAAACATGATACATGATATATTGGGAAAGGAATGAAATACAACGGTATTTCAAATGATAAAGCTCTAACATGATTCATAATGAAGCTTCAGCAATACCAAAACTAGAGCACCATTCGTGATTTAATATATATATATATGTTTTACATGCTCTACAAATAAGAAATTCAAAATAAATGACATTTATACAGCACAGGTTTTTATTTAATGCTGCTGGGGTTTTTTTTTTTAAAAAGGTGTGAATGTAGTTCAACGAGCGCACTTGAAAAACAATATACTATTACATTGTAATAGTTTTTGAGAATCACATGTTCTAGGGGCCGCGTTAATTAGATGATGATACTAAAAAAATCCAATTCTGATAAAGTACATACAATCTAAGTTTCGATTTCAAATTATATTTTTGGAGGTCTTAAAAGGGTTTCCGTATGTTCCTCTAGCTATAGTAATAAAACATTGGTCTTTTGCACAAATGATATTCTCCATTCCACACTAAAAGACACAAAAAATTATACCAAACTGAATAGTCAAGTATCTTTTCTTGGAGATTAATAAATCGTACTTTGTGCGAGAATAAAAAAACATCATAATTTAAACAATTTGTATCTGAAACTGACATTATCGAGATGCCTGATTGACAACACATTTGTTACGTTTGGTGAACAAAACATCGGTATTCCCACAGACATTTTCTACCATAATATTAGTTACATGGTGTATAGTCGACTTTCTCATGGATAGAAACAAGTGCCTGCATGTTTTCCCATGGGAACTGATTATGTCTCTTCTTGTCGACATGTTCCTTTATTCATATGAGACAAAATTAACACAAGAGCTTCTAACGAAATAATTCAAAGCTTGTGGACTATGTTGAACGCACCTATCTCACTACATTTTGAATTAAAGATACTCAGAATGAGTTATCTATATGCGCTGGAAAAAAATATCGTTCAAGTTGTCAAAACTGTCCGTTGAATACTTTATCAGCGTCCCTAGAAACTGTAAGAGCACTCACCGAACAGAGCGCCAAAAAAAAGAAGAAGATATGCATCAAGTTGTAGCGGTGTGATCCGATCGAATGCATGCAGCATCTATAAAACCAACCTGAAGTTATTTCGCATACAAAACTATTGAGACAAGATAAAAAGCAAACTGATGTTTGTCAAAAGAGAGTGTTATTACTGCATATTTTTACCAAATTCCCAGTAAGACCAATTTTAGCAACAACAAGAAACACCAATCAATCTTGGAGAAACGGACAGGCAAAGAAACCATAATTCTATGTAAAATAAAGTGAACCAAAACTCTACTTCTTACAGCTAATATCTGGATTTGAATGACAAACAACATTTTACAACCACATAATTAGAAAAATAATCATTTTCAAATTAAGATGTGATATGAATACCAACAAGAAGACTATCTACCAGATATTATATGGAGTTGATGTGAGCAATTATAGGTAACCGTACGGCATTCATATAAAATAGAAACCTAAGCAAACCTCGTACCGAAAAGAAGGCTTTAAAATGTTCCAAATTGATCAATCGTATTTCATAACCATAAAAAGAAAGAAGGAGCAACATCGGCATGAAGTTGGCAGCGACCAACGACAACAACTGAATTACATGCAGACCCCTGACTGTAGCCACCTACATAAAAGGGCGGGTTTATACATGGAACAGTGTTCTAACGGCACATCATACGAAAAACATGTTATAATCAGTTGAAAAAAGGTTGACTCATCATTAACGTTGAGCCGTATGACCCATCAGAGTATTCAAATACAGTGTATACATTTGCATATAACGAACAATATTACCAATATGTACAGATAACAATAGGTGACAATAACACGAAGACTAAAGAAACATACTCACAGTACTCGCTGTTTGTGAAATATCAGTATATGCCAATTACAACTACTAGTTACACATAAAGTATGTTTCATTAAATTCAATCAATCAGGGTATATCCCATGGATTTAGTGTAAAGACCCCATACTCGAGTCTGAGAAAAACCTTTTCGAAATTTTTTTTTTTCCCATATAAAATATTTGCTGGTGTTTCCAGGTACTCATAACATACACGCTAGCCTAAGCCACGAGTCTCTGGCCTTTTGTTAGTCTGGCATGTGTTTTAATTTTCATGATAGATATAATAAGATGTGGTATGAGTGCCAATGAGACCACTCTCCATCCAAGTCACAATTTGTGAATGCAAACCATTATAGGTCAAAGTACAGTCTTCAACACAGAGCCTTGGCTCACATCTAACAGCAAGCTATAAAGGGCCCCAAAATGATTGACTAGTGTAAAACCGTTCAAACGGGAAAACCAACAGTCTTATCTATTTTATTAAACCTTATGTGTATTCAATGTAGTTTGATATTTGTTATACGTGTTTTAACAAGTTGAGCATTTTGCATGTTTGTTTGTATGCTGTTCAAACTTCCCCCAAAGTACCAACTATTCATGGTGCTAGTTAAATCACCAGGAACGTATTGGGAGTAAAATCAAGCTGGTATTTAAGTGAAAGAAAATGTAAGTACATATAAGATCTAGAATTTTTCATTTTTTGTTTTATATACAGATGGATATTTTGCATGCTTATTGTTTAAAGTATTAACATTATCAAAGAAGGTATTCATCTGATGTACAGTAGTTGTCGTTTGTTTATGTAGTTCATACGTGTTTCTCGTTTTTATATAAATTAGACCATTGTTTTTTTCCCTGTCGTTTGAATGATTTTACACTAGTAATTTTTGGGGCCCTTTATAGCTTGCTGTTCAGTTTGAGCCAAGGCTCCGTGTTGAAGGCCGTACCTTGTCTTTTAATGGTTGTACTTTTATGAATTGTTACTTGGATGGAGAGTTGCCTCATTGGTACTCATACCATATCTTACTATAATTATGTATTCATTGAATAAGAAGCACTAAGTCATTGAACATTGACATTTTGTTAGAAATTTGACCAGGTGCCTATTTAACTTTTCCAAAGGTGCCAAAAATAACCAGGTGCCGATTTGAATCGTACACCAATTTAATAATACCAAAAGGCAGAATATATCGCGGGCCGGGACATTCCAAATCCATCAGCAGTCGAACTTCGTATAACAGATAATGCCGGGGGGGGGGGGGGGGGGGGGGATACGACAAAACATAAGCAAGTCCACAAAACCCTCAATTGATAATTGATGACTGAGCAATACGAACCCATATATATTCGGGTTGCCAGACCCAGGTGTTTCTCGGTGTAGTGTGAACATATCATTCTCAGTCCACTCTAGTGCACCCGTCATGCTAGAGAAGTTGAAAGTGCATTTCAGTCGTTTTTCATATTCCACTGTAAAAAATATTCCCCTACTTACAATTCAATTCGGTGAAACAATGGTTGGTTAAAGTACTCATGGTGGCTAGCCAAAAGGTAAACGATTATTTCGGAAACTCATCTTCTCACCGATTTTGTTCGCGTTTTAAACACGCCTTTTTTATTGATGTAAGCGGTCTTACAGCAGACGGCTCACTTCCGCATTTGAATGGAGGCCACAAAAATATGGAAATCATTCATCGAAATAAATTACAAGTCTTCAGTAAGGTAAGCCCAACCTAGGTCAAGCATAATATGCAGCTTTGGAGGATTCAAAAAGATATTAAAAATATGATTTACGAAGATAAGAAAATCATAAATGATGTTGTTTTTAATGAGAAGACATAGACCTATTTTGCATCTTTAATTAGACAGAAAATTAGTTATTAGAAATGACTTTCAAGAATATTCCAGGGTTTTAAGAATATATTTTATCACCATAATAGTTTTCCAGTTATTTATTTTCACGTATATTACATGACAATGTGGTTAAATCTCCGGCCGAAATTTCCTTTCTTGACAAGTTTAAGTTGCTGTTAGAAATTATATTGTGTATTGTCACTTGTAACTAACCTGTGGAAATATTTATCAAAACGCACAAAATTTTGGGCTAATGCGTCAAAGCCCAGTTTCAATCACCTACTTTTTATCAGGTTGGTGAGATCCTTATTAATTAGTGTTCAGATCCCTGTTTATGGGTAAGTGATTACAAAGTCAAAGATAATGGCCTCCAAATACCCTACTTTCATTTTGACTGTTTGAAGGTTATTTACTTGGTATTAGCAAGGATTTGTATATTTATATAATACAAATCCTTGGTATTAGCTATATTAATTACAAAAGGACTCATTATTGGAAAGATACTTTTTGTTCCAATTGAGATTAATGTTATCATTGAACAGTTTTGTATACAATTTCTCATCTGGAACATTTTTTTCCTCTGAATTTAAGGTTCATGTGGACCCTATGGCTAAAATGGCCGTATTTTCACCCCAAAATTTACTCTGAGTACAGACAAACCTGCACATCTGTAAAACGTTTCAGGCATAGCATGCCCTAGATAAATGAATTTTAAGTGTGTTTTATGTTTTAGAAAAATAAAAACTTACCAGGATTTTGCCGTGCACTTTTTTTCATTCCTCCAGAAGGTGCCAAAATAAACTAAGTTGGGAAACAGGTTTGAGAACTTCCCCTCAGGTAAAAAATAAAGTGAGCATTTTTAACTGATATGGACCATATCAAGGTAAACTCAACTGTTTGTAAATTTTATCATCTTCATAAAGTGTACGGCAAAATCCAGTTAATTTATGAATTTTCTAAATTATACATAAATTATCTAGGGCATGCTATGCCTTAAAACTTTTCCAGATACACAGGTTTGCCTGTACTCAGAGAAAATTTTGAGGTGAAAAAACGGCCATTTTAGCCATAGGGTCCACATGAACCTTAATAGAAGAGTGAATTGTTTGAAATTGCAAAAGTGAACCTTAAGCTGGTCAATACATATAAAAGTTTAGGCATGATCAATCATGTTAATGTTTTTAACATCTTAATTTGATTGTTTTCAATTTATTTCACATGTTGGTTGCAAATCAAACATTTTAAAGATCAAACTGTCTGAATTTATATTTTTGCAGGTAACTGCAACAAAACAGTCCCTATATATCAAATCAGGTCCCTGTCAGTAAATACATTTTTGCAATTACTGAATTAGTCTCAGATTTAACAAGTATTCTCATTCCTAATTTTATTATTTCCTAATCATATAGCCATTACATATTAACTTTTATCCTGAAAATTAAATGTCAGATGAAATGATGGTCTTTAATTTTGTCTCCCCTCTCCCAACCGGGTTAAAAATAAGCCCCCCCCTGGTCAAAAAATTATTTTCCACAAAAAAATCAATTTTATTTTTATTCATGGAAATAATGTGTTTCCATTTTTGAAAAGTGCTTGAAAGAAAAAGGATCGATAATAAAAAATACACTCAAATTGTGAGCACAAACACCTGAAAAGTTAAATTAACTGGACAATTCAAACCATACAAGTGACAGAAACTCGTCTTATCACCGGTATGACATCCAGTAAAAAAAATAAAAAATAAATAATCAGCCTTCCTGGTCTGTTTACAAAGGGTAGACCTGGAGGGGAAATAGACATTCTTTTAAATGTGGCCTTATTTGAAATAGCTGATAGAATAATAAAATGAGAACCCACCATTTCTAAAAAAAGGTTTTAATGAGGTAATCCCATATGAAACAATGTCAATGTATAATCATGTGAATTGTACATGTATATAAACATGTACATGTATCAGAAAATGCAAACATTGTCAAAAACACAAAACTTTTAATGCCAATCATCAGTTTTCAATCACAGAGAATTTAAAAGTGCTTACACTGTCTGAATCTTTTTTCTCCTACATTCAGTGATGTACAGTTTGTATAAGTGTAAAAAAAGCATATAAGAGAGTATATGACTGCTTCAGAACAAAAGTAGGTTACTCCCATGTTCTACAGACTAAGTTAGGGTTAGAGTTCAACTTTTTCATTGATTCCAAATACATAATTCATAAAAACTTGAATTATAATATTATAAAAGGTTCAGGTGACAATTTTGATGATGTGGGTTACTTTGATAAAGTCTTGCATATAAACATGTATTTATACTTTTACATGTTTATGGTTGTCCAAGCTTTAATTGAAGAAAAATTGCTGAAAATCATGATTGCTTGGTACATACATTGTATATATTTATACATGCTATACATGTACATGCTCAAAAAGGGTGTTTAGATAATTAATAGACTACTGGAGTACTGCTGTCAACAGTATCTATTCATGACTCTACATTACTTAAGCCTACATTTATGTATCTCCTTTATCATGTTTATGAAAGACATCTGTCTGGATGAATCTGCAAACTTAAGAGCACAACTTTTTTCCTCAACCCATGCATGGCAGCAAGTATAATAAACATGTTAAAGTTCTGACTATTTACAGTACATGTAGCTGTATGTGTGTCTACATTTTCTTTTTTCCCTGTTTCTTATTGGCTTCTACAATGATCATGTTGCGATATTACAAAATTTCTTATTGTATAAAAATTGATGAAAGCTTTATACCACATGCCACAATCAATACATAAATGATAAGTACAATATATCTACATGATCTATTCATATTAAATAAATGATATTGATTATTTAAATGATTATTCTATTTAGATACAAATAATTTTTATATACAAATATAAGAATTGAATGCTTTTAAGCAATACGTAAATTGATGTAGGGCATTTTTAAACAAGAAGCAGAGTACTTTAAGGTGAAGTGAGTGGTGAGTGAGAGTAAGGGGGACATCATACAGCTCCAGGCAAATGCCAGGGTTACAGCATAAATACAATGATGGAATCTTGAAGCTCAAATTTACATTTTGTTTCTGAGTAGATTTTGACCTGACAGGATGGTGTTGGTTATTATACTTTGAAGTGAGTACTTCATTCCAAAAAAGTTGTGAGCAGAATATATAAGTAGCTTAATAACATGACTAACATTGAAAAGAAAAAAACACAACATGGCTTTGATATCACCTGGGCAACTGTTTTTAAGGAAAAGTCTAGATACGTTACCTGATACAAGTGCTTACATGATTTGAAATTTATATGATTTAAAATGTGTGAACTGAAAATATCATATTTAAATCATTATTCATCTTTGATAGAATATGTTTAATCGTAAATTGCATATAAAATTATATGATGTCACATTTTATTGGTTCTAGAATTTCCTTTGCAAATTTTGAACATGTATGACTTTTAGCTTTCTTTATCATCTTATATTTACGTTATAAAGCAACATAACCCTATGTTTTGTTGGTTCTATGGCAGATTTAGAATTTAAGATGTCTTAGTCTATTTCTATGCTTACATGTTACAATATGTATATAAATGGCCCTCTAGCTGGTTATTATCGAATTAATTCTACCAATAAATATATAATGATCATTAATAATCACATGTTTACATGAGAGTATTTTGGCTGGACCTTTAGTGTTTTTATAGAATTACTTTATTGTCAATTTATAGTACTATAAGGGGTTTCCATTAAAGAGCCAAGGACCTCCACACCTGTTCATTTTTACCTGATATGATTAATGTCATTGTTTTGATATTTATTACAGAAATATAAGACCATTGCAAGTGTATTTAATGCTAGAATAAATTGATCTTTTCTGATTATTTATTTGTTTTATAACCTAGTATGTTAAAGGATCATTATGATATTGAGTGCTTTTCAAATATAAAATATCAGCAAATTTATCATTAATGAGTGGATTAAGTATTAAAATATATATCTGAGTGAAAACTTAATAAGTGTATTTCAAAATGTCTAGGTTGAACAATCTAAAGTTTTATTTTATGTTTCAAGATATTTGACCTTTAATCATGTTTATTGTTTCCAGAACAGTGGCAGAACTTCAATATAAAATGATAGTTATTTTGAATTAGATGTTCTGTATACCTCTAGCAAATGCTTAGCCTGAGATCATTTGATGGTGTAATTTCACAACTGAGAAAACAAAACTCCCAGGGTACAACCCCTCTTTAGCTTCTGTAATTAGGAATGATTTGATATTTAGCTGGAACCTTATAACATGTTATAATGTTGTCCTGTAACTAATACCTTGTTAGTTATTTTCAGGTCCGCTAGGCAATTGTTTCCTTTTTGACAGCACTTTGAATTTTTATATAACATGGAATTTCCATCAATATCTAATGAAGACTTGGGGTACATACTTTGATAGGTTATACTACACTACATCTTCTTTTCTTGTTTCAAAACCTCCCATTTGACATTTTGACTGGTATGTAATCTTGCTAGATAAATTCCAACCATGCATGACAATACTTAATACAGAAAGAAATCTGAAGAAAATTTCTTTCAGGTAGATTTCAATCTTATTTGAAGTATCTGATAATTAATGATTATTCTTCATGCACACAGACTATTAATCTAATGGTCATCTCTCTGGCTACTGTAAAAGAGTAGAACAGACGGATAGTCTCCTACTATTCTTAATGGCATACAATGTATAAGAGATTTTCTCATATATAGCTTCTTTTGAAAATTTGTAAAATAAAAAGTAAATTATTATTTGATTATTTTCATATGTTTGAACAACAAAATTTTTTGTCAGATTATTATTTGATTGGTAATAAAATTCTAAAATACGAATTACTTTTTTAGATGAATATTCATCTCTCACATGTTCCCAAAGGTGCTGTTTGGTATTACGTTATACATGATTGTCTCACCTTGATGAAGTTCCTAATCCAAGACTTAGTGGTGCTCATTGCTGTTTCTTAACGGGGCAGCATAAACGTTTGTTAAAATTTTTCAATATAAATGGGAAGTAAAGGATATTTGGTAACTGGGTTGGCAGTTGATGTACAAAATGTAGCATTGGTAGTTAATGAACTACCCTTCAGTCTGGGTCTATTACTTAAGTTTAATTGTTAAAGTTGATTAGTAAAATTGAGAATGGAAATTGGGAATGTGTGAAAGAGACAACAACTTGACCATATAACAGACAACAGCAGAAGGTCACCAATAGGTCTTCAATGCAGCGAGAAATTCCCGCACCCGGATGCGTCCATCAGCTGGCCCCTAAATAAATATATAGATACTAGTTCAGTGATAATGAACGCCATACTAAATTTCTTGCTACATTGAAGACCTGTTGGTGACCTTCTGCTTTTGTTTTTTTCTTTGGTCGGGTTGTTGTCTCTTTGACACATTCCCCATTTCCTTTCTCAATTTTAAACTCCAAGTTATACACAAGAAACTACAGTTAAAAATAATATAAGACTAGGTTTGTTTGAGGGGAACCATTAATGATAAGTCAATGATAAATTGTGTGTAGTTACCTTGTATATTAGCCTTTCTCAGATCTAATATATGGAAATAATTTGGCACCCATTCATGTGATTTTTCCAGCGGGAGTTAAAATCTGCTACTTTTCAGACCCTCTCCCGTCCCTCCCGGTAAAATTTGAGATCTTCCGCTTTTTGAAAATGTCAATCCCCGCACCACGCTCTGCAGTCATGGTCCATTGATTTTGAAACTCTACATTTAGATATGTTAAAGCTTGTGATGAGATCAGTTTAAGGGTATCCACTTAAGATAAGTCATTGCTATTTAGATAGTAATTGTATAAGTATAAGTACATCCCTTTTTAAAGGTGACCGTGATATATGGCCACCCCTTGTCATGGTTTATTGATTTCAGAAGTTTTATAGAGTTTATAAAGATTTTGTAAGTTTAAGGGAGTCCACTTATGAGCCATAATGAGGACATGTGCAGTTTACAATAAAAAATTACATACAGGCTAGACATATCAATGTGTAAACAGTTTATTAACTGGTTTCAACAAATTTCACAGGATAATCAGTAAACAGGGTTCTCGCTAAGGATTTTTGAAGGCGAGTCCAGGGACTCGTCATTTTTGGCAATGCAAGTCCAACAGCAAGAAGAAGATTTTTTATTGCAATATAATGTAATATGTTAGTTTCCATGGCCTAACAGAGCAATGAAATGACATTAGATTACTTTTAAACTGTTGCTATAAAATGATGATATTTGTGTTTAACTGTGTTCAGTTTATACAAAATATTTTAATCTTAATGCATCTATGGACTCATCAGTATTGAAAATGGTGAGTCCAGACAGATTTTGATGAGTCAAGGACTCATGGACTCGCCTTAGTGAGAACCCTGAGTAAATATTAAATATTTGATATTTATACTTTCTTTATTTACAGATCTAGATGTCATGGATGTCAATATTTTTTGTTAGAAGACTGCAAATATTTAGTCTTTTTTTTGTGATTTTCTTTGTTTTGTCTCATAATTATAAATGCAAGATAATGTCATGAAGACTGCAAATAGGAATCCTCGATGAATCAATTTGTCAAATATAAAATATAATATTATAAAGAGTGGATTTCAACAAATTCTTGAATGACCTGTTGAGATATAAACATGATAAATAAACCCAATTATCTAAGAGTAGATTTCCTGAGTTATGAAAGAAATATTTAATCCTTAGCCTAGGTCATGTAAGTCCCTTGCAATCTAAATTTGAGTAAAAAAGTCCAAACTACAATCTAAATTTAAGACTAGTAAAATGTTCACTAGGCAATTATTTATGCAGATCTAGGGAAGTGTACAAGTTACATTTAGGCTCCATAATTATTTTGAGTATCTCCAAAATTCATTCAGCATCTACACTGTATGAATCTATTCGGCAATTTTTTTCAATGTATCATAACATCAGGAAATCTGCTCTGTGAATCATGTGTTAAACTACTTGTGGTTATATATTATGAGTATTTTCCGGATTTACTTGTCTTCCGTTGAAAGCTTTTGTTATACTGATCTCCATTAAAGAATGTTCATTTATACAGTATGAATTGAGAGAAAAGATAATAAACTCAGAATATTGAAATATTTCATTTAAGCATTGCTGTAATATTCACATTTGTCCCTGCAAATGGTGAGTTTACTTTTATTAGGATTTTGTTGTTGTTTTTTTAGCACAATTTTATGAGTAAAGAAACTGTTCTCTCTTATCAGCAGTTGAATAATTTCCTCATGTGTAAAGAACTTTAGAGAAAATGCATTAAACAAAGCCAAGAGTTATACAGAGACTGTTATCTGGTATTGGTTACATGCATGTAGTTTGACTAATTTGTTATAAAAAAAGTCCCAACTTGAAGTGTTTAAAATGAATGCATATATATAAATGCATTGATTCTCTGAAACAATAAACATCAGTGATCTAAAATGATTATTTAATGTGGGTCTCATTGGCGTCTAAACATGACATGGTTTGGCAGATTTTTTGTAAAAGTGTGACACATGAAAGTCAAATTATTTGAATAAAAGTGGGAAACAAAGATGGACGGGACATGAAATTTCAAGCGTTATTATAACAATGATATGTGGGATACAGGATTCTGAAGAAAAAAAAATAAGTGGGATTCAGGATTAGACCCCCTTTCCAATGAGACACCCTTAACTTGATGCAATAGCATTATTTATGATATGGGTTGAGAAATTGAAAAAAAAAATTACCATTACCCATAGTCCCATACTGTCTATCTGTAAATCAGAAATGAATCTGATAATGTCAGTTACAGGGAATTTTTTGTTTGAATCCGAGTGATTTACTATTAAGTCTGATTTATCCCTCCCTGTGACAAGGTACTAGTAAATATTGACATTTTATACATGTACTTGAATTGACAAGATTGATATAATTTCAACCTTAAAACAGGAAATAATACCTATTTTTTAAGACAACACAATTTTTAAACAGTCAGGTTTTTTAGTGAATAGAAGGATAGAGACAAGTCTTGTTCATAATTCAGGCTGTTGTTTTTTTTCCCTGTTTAAATTATTTCATATCTTGTTTTGTCAGGGCCTTTTGATGCTACTACCTCATTTAAAATTACTCATTGTTAAAAAAAATGGTGGGATGTTGTTTTGAACATGAACACCTTAATTTGTTATACTCCCTTAACTTTAGCTTATAACAAGTTTACACTTACATTAATTGTTTTTCAGTGAAACAAAACTTGTATTTCCCCAAGATTTAGGCTTAGACCCAGTCAAAGCAGACCATTCTTATTACTGAACTGTAACCCATAATAAACCATTGCTCTGCATTTAGTATTAAAAAAAACATATATTCAGGACAACCAACATTACAAAAATGTCCCAATATCAAACTGTTTTCTCTATACTGACACAAATTTTAGAAATACTTATTTTAGTTCAGAATATATACATATGTATAATTGATGCTCCTGTGGCACAGTTACTGTGTCTGAGTTTGTTAGATGAAGTTAAGT
This sequence comes from Mytilus trossulus, assembly GCF_036588685.1. Taxonomy (NCBI): domain Eukaryota; kingdom Metazoa; phylum Mollusca; class Bivalvia; order Mytilida; family Mytilidae; genus Mytilus; species Mytilus trossulus. Next base: position 57,512,842 of record NC_086379.1, on the reverse strand, counting down.
TAAGTTATAAATATTTTATAAAAAACATGAACTTTGGAAAATCTTTTCAGGTACCATAGAGAATTTTGAGGTCCCATGTTTTTGTAGAACACTCATACAAAATAAATCTGGATATGGGAGGTGCAATTATTAGAAAGGCAAGCAAATAATTGAAAAAAAACCTACCAGCTGATTTAATTTCTTACATCAAAATAGAAAAGAAATTGTACATAAATAGCAAAATACAGCAATATGCATACAGCATAAAAGCTTTTTTTGAATTTCATTTCATAGCATTGGCATTGTTGTGTAATAGATTAAAAGAAGGGGATGTAAACATAGAAACAAGAACAAAAGACTTCTAAATCCATTAAACACGAAACTACAGCTTTGCTTTCTCATATTTATCATGTTTATAGATAAACGATATTACATGCACACATTTTGATAAGGTTAATCCACTTTCTATACATAAAATTGGGTCTCTTAATATGGATCCACCAAAGACGTCATGTCCAAAAACAAGTAGTATTTTATTTGATGATTAGAAATTGACTGATGAAATCAAAGAGTGTGACGTGATATTCCCTGGTATTATTGGCTCTCATTGATTGTATTGCTGAACAAATTGATCTTATAAAAATGCGAACAATCCTGAACAAACTTAGCTATTACCAAGGCATTGATTGGGTATATCTTATTAATAGGTTATATAAGTGTAAATCAGCATTTACTATCGATTAACCACAAAATACAAGCAAACTGTGTAATTTACAAGGTATTTTATGAAGCTATTGGCATATATTTTGGTACCTGATGTCAATTTACTGATGTTATACATCGTTTTATTGCAATGTCAAATGTTAAACAAGACCTTTCTATTTGATCTTGGTGGAGTTGTTAAAAATAAATAAAAAGATATAAGTTATTGTTTGTGGAAGATTAGAGAAGATACTTTTATGGCATGGCTTTATAAGTTATTGATGGCTTTAGTTAGGTTTACATTGATCTGTGTGATAAGTGTACTTCTAGAAAAAACTGGAAAATGTTATATGATTTTTGTTCTTCTGAATAAGAACGATGTACTTTTCATTTGTTTTTCAAACTCTTAATTGTCCAGCCATTTGAGATCTTAATATACTAAAACTTCTGGCCTCCATTTCCAATTTTTTTTTCAGTAATCTTCTCCTCAATAAAAGATATATGTCGATTGGTACCAAAGTTATCCTGCATCATGCAAATGGGTTTCATATAAAATTTAACTGAAACAGACTCTTTTTTATATAGAACATTTATACATATGATAAGGACAAAATTATAAATTTTACAAGTCATTTGGTCCAGTAATGCATATAAATTTACTTGTCTTTGCCCAATGTATGGCAACTTTGGGAATGGCAGTATAAAAAAAACTTTACTGAAAAAAGAAAAACTGACAGAAAAAAAATCTTCTTAGCTAAAACATTGTAAAACAGCAGGGATTTTTGTTATCATTATTTTTCAGGTGTCTTCTTTGTCTGATAATCCTTTCACACAAACCGTCATGGTCAATAATGCTACATTGAGTTGAAATGAAATTAATGTTAATCTAAAAATTTAAAAACTCTTGTAGTGGACTGATTGCTATAACAAGTTGTCCACAAAATACTAGCAAACTGTGTGATCCTTGACCTATAGTGGTTTACTTGTATAAATTGTCACTTGGATGGAGACTTGTCTTTATTTTTGGCAGGAATTTGCCCCAAAGGGGGTCAACAGGTGCAAAAAGCGTCAATTTTGCTGATTTTTCACCCCTTCTCTTGACCCAGAAGACCCAGGGTTGCTGGTTAAGGTATCCAACTGTAGCCTGCGTGTAAAGTGGACCCTAGTGAACAAATTGACCCCAACAGTTGTTAGGTCGGAGTGAATCTGATCTTGATTCATCAGTCTACAGAAGGTCATTTGGACCCAAAATACAGAATTTCACGATTTTTGCCGATTATTGACTTCGAATGGACCCAAAACCGGAAGTAGTTGTTTCCTATGCGTATTTCAATAATAATTATGATCAGCAGTTATATGGCTGTGGGTTTGCACTATCTTTGCCAGTTTTATGCCTCTGAACTTCTTGTGTAAGATACAGATGTGAAGCCTACCCCTCCAGAAAACCGAGTTTTAGCCAATTTCAATTTTCCAACTCCGTATTTGTGCTCAAAATGCTACTTATACATGAGAAACGTGAATATGGATAGCCTCAGGTTGACGGAACATGCATAACTTTTAAAATAAGTATCATAAAGTGGACTTCTAAAAGTATGGAACGCCATTGGAGCCAAATAACGGTTATTAGGGTCCGCCCGTCAAGAGACGGGTACCGCATGGTAAGGGTTAATAATGTTCATTTTATTTTTATTTGAATAAGATTTGCATACTGAGACTGTATCAAATAGAAGTAAGTGCTCATTTAATCTGAAATTTTCCTTGGAAAATTCAGACCATTGACTTATGGAAACTTGTCCTCCATTGAAGGTCATGTAAATATATACAGTGCATCTTGATGAATTGATCCTGTGATTTGGGTTTCTACTGTACTTTTGGCACATTGATCGTTTATGTACACCAATAAGTAAATAAAAATGTTTATTACATTCAGAACAACATGCCTGCATGTCTATTATAAGTACGTTGTGCTTTTAGAATGTCTTGTGTCATGATAGAAAGTCCTATTTTAATTCCTAAACATGGTCAAATCATATGCTATATTTAGTGTATTTTCCCATTAACACATTTCAAACGAGAAATCTTTACTACATTTGGCCTCTATAGACAGCAATATTGTTTATGCCAGTATCAAAATATGGTACATATGTTATAGATTTTTTTCCATGACCACTTACAAATGACTTAATCAATGATTAAGAGAAATGTTTTTAATTAATAATTTAGCAAATCTTACAAGTTATTAAGCCTGCATTAAGCATTCTATGTTGGCTCAGTGACTAGTCAATCACATCCATCACATTTTTACATTTATTTAACGAAGCCTCATTCATGTTTATCGGTATTGTGGAGCAAAGGAAACATTTCTTGTGGTAATATGTGTTCAATACATTGATTAGGAGAATGATATGTCTCAGATAGATTTATGGCTTATATTCACCGATACTAGGAAGCTAGTTTGAAATAATAGGAGCTTGCTGATAGGTTCAATTTGGTTGTTAGAACAGTTGTTCAAAGGATGAATATATTCCTAAATTCTTATTTGTTTAAAAGAAAAATGTCATGTGGAAAAGACAATAAAGAATTATTCCTTAACTTAACCAAGCTGCTGTCAAAACTGCAAGTACTAAACCTCCTTTCCTTGAAGGAAATTTAACTGGTTTAAACAATGTATACGCTACAATATAATTAAGCAGATTATGAATGTGTACATTGCATACCTGTAGTAAGATAATTAAATTCAGGCTTCTCTTGCTTGATGCCATGCAGCTTTATTCTTTACAACTAAAAATTATTAATTAGTGCTTTCTATTTAAATAAAGCAAAATATTGGGTATATACATCAATGACAGGGCAATCCTGACAAAAAACTCCACAAAGTCATCTAGAGGTCAGCATACAGTCATCCATATTAGGAAACGTAAAATCATGCCTAACTACAAAAATTAATAGCTAGACACTTTTCCTATGCACTTTACTATTCTGTGTTGTTGATTCATTCACTAAAAATTATGAACAAAAGTCTATGGCCCTAAATAAAAAAATATTTGAATTTTGTGGATTTTTGCACCATTATTGAAAAAAAAATAGATATATGAAAAAGAAAAAAAAATCTTTGAAAAAGCGATGGCGACCAAGCTCTTTATTAAAAACTTTTATGCATATGAACTATGCTTTTTTTCTTTTCTTCATATTATGCCACATAGGCCTGTTTTTATTTTCTTTAGCACATAAATTATTGGTTCATCTGTTCTCTTCAAATCGACAAAAGTTAACATCTAACAAATAAGAATGTGTCTACAGTATTTTAAAAAAAAATTGCAAAAAAATTATATACCCATTACCAGTTTACAAATCAAATAGGAATTTATCATATTGTTTGTCAAAATACCTATAAATTGTTCTAAATAATATTGCATGGAATAATTGACAAAGACATTGGCTCTTTTTAGCTGGTTTACGGAGCTTGAGGTTATTGATCATAAAGAAGATGTTTTTAAACTGTGATCTGAAATATTTTCCCAAACTTGTTTAAACTAAGTAACTCAAAATACATTGGTTTTTCCAATAAATACCTAAAATAGAGATGAAAATAATGGTAGAACCTAATGCTAAAACACTTCTGTTAAGTTGTTCATTGATTACTTTAATTTAATTTGAACTTTTCAAAAGATATAAATAAAGACTTTGTTACTAGACAAATTATATAACGCAATTGTAATATTGATTATTGTTTCTCATTGCTGTAAAGAATGTCAATTGATTTTGTTTAATCAGCGTTTTGATAAAATTACAATATTCTTGTGTAAAAAAACATGAAGTGTACTATAATGTCTTTTAGTTGCTTAAATGGCACAGTTTACCATTATTAATCACAAAATATTGGGTTATCTTATTAATATTTGATAAGTTATATGTTTAAGTGTATTTTATAAAAGAAAGCCATGAAATATTTTTGTTTTAAAAAAGATAAGATAGTTCTCTATGCAATGTGTATGTTCAGTTGATAGCTACTTTAAATGTTAATTTGATTTTAAAATTGACCTTTGCTTTTGGTTCTTTAACATTAAAAGATAAAGTTACAATAATCGTGTCAGCACATTATTGCCTTGCTGTAGGAATGGCAATGCTTAGTGATTTTAAACTATTATAAGGCCAATACTCTGGAAATGAAAATAGATGATACTCAGTTTTTGGAGGGAATATGCATTGAAGAAGGGTAGTCAATGAAATTATCAACATGATTAACATTCAAACGGTAGGCCTTCTCATAGGCAGAACCAGGGGGGGCCTTGGGGGGCTCTGGACCCCCCCCCCCCTTTTGTGAGAAAAATTTCGTTGATTATATAGGGAATCATTGAAACATAACTGGTCAGTCAGCTACTTTGACTAAATTAACCATGTGAGTTACAAAATAGCTGACAGTTTACCCTTGTCCAGTTTCCCTGGCAAGATGCTGTACATATAAATATGAAGATGGGGTATGATTGCAAATGAAACAAATTTCCAAAAGAGACCTTAAATGACACAGAAATTAACAACTATCGGTCACTGTTTGACCTTCAACAACTAGCATAGCCCATACTACATGGTCAGCTATTTAAAAGGCCCTGAAATAACAAATTTAATACAAATGCCTTGTATCATGTCTTGTTTAAGTGTGATTTTTCTCAAAAGTCTTAAGCTGTAATTTGCATGAGTTCTAAACTGCAGTCTAATTAGAAACCGTAAAATTTGGCTGGATTGAATTTTATTTATTCATGAAAAGAACTGGTTACGTCAATAAATACTCAAGAAGTTTCAAGCAAAGGTGCCTTTTCAGTCTATAAACATGATAAACTTGTGAAAGTCCTATAATTAGAACACAAACAGTTCACCTACCCTGTTTTTTTTATAGACTAAGAAGATTAAATGTACTTATTACTATCCATTTTGAATGAGGTAAATGAAGACTTTTAACACTTACTTTCATTTCATTGAATAAGATTGTCTTTATCAAGACATAGATGTAGGCCATATATATAACTGAAAAGCTCTCATTAAATTTATACCCCACTGAAATCAAGTTTGAATGATCTGTTTTCCTATTATGATCCATATCTTGTTTCAAATACCTGTCATAACTTTGTATTACCTGCTTGGATTCAAGAGATCTATGTAACTTTAAACAATCGCTATTCAAGTAGAAAGGTAAGTTTTGATTTGATTTTGACACATAGCAATTGATGAAAGATCTGAATTATATTATATCACTAAATCGTTTCTTTTGATGCCCCATTTATGGGCATTATGTTTTCTGGTCTGTGTGTCCGTCTGTCCCGCTTCAGGTAAAGTTTTTGGTCGTTGTAGTTTTTTTATGAAGTTGAAGTCTTATCATCTTTAATCATAGTAAACATGTTTCCTATGATATGATCTTTCTAATTTTAATGGCAAATTAGAGATTTTATTCTATTTCATGGTCCACTGAACATAGAAAATGATAGTGGATGGTGCTTGGGACACAATCTTGTTTTCCCAAAGAATATGAAATAACTCTGAGCCAGGTAGTGTAGGTCATGTAGTAAATGTGATATATGAATTCCATACAGCATCTTCATACTGCCATCTTTTTTGATGTGATCATCAATGATGCTTCATAGAACTATTTTTGCTGACATGTTACATGACCCTTGTCAATGTACCCATTTCTCCAAACCCTAGGTGTTTCATTATCTTTCATGTTAACTGTTACATTCCTGTTTGTAGGTGGTACTTTTCAATATATTCAATGAACATCTTATATAAAAATTCCTGAATTCATGCAGTACTTATCAGTAGCAAAGGAGGGTAATAGTACCAGGTACTGCTCCCTAATGAATGGCCTGAATTATTATTTATTATTTACAGTGTTCCAATAAAAGGTCCAACTTACCTTAAATTGATTTTCAATGAGGTGTGAATTTTGTTATAACTATTCTTCTTTTTATTAAAAATTAAAATGTCTATTACATGTACTTCAAAAAAAAATAAAAATCAATTGAGACATGTACAACATGACAAACGATTTTTTGTGTATATGCAATGCAAGTAAAAGTCAATTCATGTCTTTAGTGAAATTAATGAATTCAAATGATGATTATGTTTCCATGAAATAACATGCTTAATGAACAGTAAAACAATTGTTTAATTAGTTTTATTTAATTAATCAGGTCATTTTATCAATAAATAGAAAAGTAATCAGATATTCATTACTTATACATGCTATAACAAATTAAGTACATTGTTATGTAGTCATTTTTCATGATTCAGTAGGTTTGACTGTAAGTTGTACAGGAAGTACTCAGAGTCTTTAGTAGTTACTGTAAAAATTAGTATCTTTACATAAACTCTAGATAAGGATCTGACATATTTAAGTTTATTTGCATATTCAAAAAACATTATAAGAGGGAATAATGACTGTCTACTTCAACAAATTATCTATTAGTACCAAAGAAGGTGAACCTATGTTAATGACTTCTTTTGAAGAACAGAAAGGGATGCCTCATCTGGTGTCTATTTTTGATACCCAGTATTTTAGGAAATGGACAGAGATTCCACGAGGATTATCATTCCATCATAAGGTAGGATATTTATACCTGGAATGTGATTTATACAGTAGGAAGTGTGGTGATTTAATGTCTTCCCTGTTGTTGACATTTAATTATACATTGATGTATTTACATGTACTTAAGAAAATGACGGTTGTGTGGATTTTTTTCGATATAAAATGAAAACAATGGAAAAATTATTATAAAGAAATGAAAATGACCATTAGCTATGGATGGAGTAAATAAATTGACATGTATGATTGAGGGCAACTTAATTTTACTCCTAAAACTAAATGGGATTTTGTCTTTAATCCAATCTTTTCTTTGGTTTCCTTTCCCCCAAGCAGCTTTATTTTTGTCATATCCCTTAAAATTCATGATATTAAACTTCATGATAGCTGAAAATTGACATGATTTGGACACATGAAGTTGGTTTCACAAAGAACTTAAGACTAAGATTTATAATAAGTATACTGAATTGTTCATGGCTATTAGGATCAATCTTAATATGTCAGCTGTTTTGTGAAGCCAACTACCGTTTTTGAAGTCATACTTTTGGATAACATGCCTTGGTGGCGTTATACATGTATTATTGTTTCCTAATTTTTGTTGAGGGAATGCTGTAATAATTTTGAAGGGTTCAACTTCCAAGGATAATTTGGTGCATTCATGCAAAATTTCAACTACAACCCCGACATGCCCTATACTAGTGAGTCCAATTTCCTACCTTTATTATGGTCTACGTATATCCTACAATTTGACTTCTCTTTTCTAATATTTGCCACTGTAGATAAACAAACAACAATCAAATCATGTACATCTACCGCAATTTGTTCCATTTCATAGATTGTTATCTTTCACTGAAAAAGGAAGGATGTTCTCACACAGGTTTCATATTTTGACAAAGGAGGTAATCTGATCAACCTGTACATAGTTTATCATTAGAGTGAATTATGGCTTTCAACTTCAACAAACTGTCTATAAATCCCCATGGAGGGGAACCAAGTTTAAAGACTTCATTGAATGGTAAAAGAGGGATGCTGTTTCTTAACTCTGTATTGAGTACCCCATATTTTATGAAATGGGATAAGATATCAGTAGGATTACCATTTCCTGATAAGGTAGGATGTTTATTCTTGGAAGTATCATGCATACATGTATAATATTATTTATGATGAAGGATGTTTAATGTAGGTATACAGATTCTACCTTTGAATCTAGAGTGATATGATATTTCTCCACTTCAGACAGTTTAATATTTAAATCTAGAATATGAGGCTGGTTGATCATTTATATATTCAAAATTTCACTTTCCAGAGTGAAGAAAGGTCTTATTGCACAAATTTTGTGGTGGAATCTGTTTCTTAAATGATTTATAGGTACATATTACAGTGTTCACCACCAGGGCCTTTAAGCACCCTGGTGATATATTATCTACCATGGGGCTATCTTGGATGTTTTTATAATAGAATGTATAGGGACCATGGTGCAATATTTTTTTGAAAACCAGTGTTATGTTTATTTCAATATGCTTTTTGAAAATTCTGAGGAGAACACTGTAGACTAGCACTATATGTTTTAGATAATTTCAATACTTCTTTTGCTTTGATCTGTAAAGATATGAGATCTTTTCTATGTGATGTCATCAGACATCACAATGGGAAATTCAAATGCAATAAAGAAAATTTTACATCATAATTGAATTTTGACATAGAAAAATTAAATATGTTTATGTGTATTGAGATTAAATTGAGAAAAAGACTTGTGTGTGCAGTTTTTCTATATAAAATGTAGACAATGGTAAAACTCTTAAACATAAATGAACTTAACAATAGCTATTGATGGAAAAAATAATTAGTTATTTGAATAACTTGCATGTTGTCTTGGTGAAGTTTGTTAGCTTATCTTTACTTAAAATTTAAAGATGAATGATTCTCTATGCAAAATTTCAGCCCTTTAACAATATGCCATATTTTTCTTCCCTACTTTTTTTGTGGTTTATCTAAAACCTATAAATTGATTTATTTCTAAATTTATTCTCTGAAATATTTGCCACTGGAAGCAAACTAAGAAGAATAGCACAATTTTTTTCTTCTCATTTGCTTCTTTTTTCTCTCTCTTCTAATAAAGAAGGAAGTATGTTCTCACAAAGCTTTCAATTATCTGTAGAAAATTCACTGAATCTGGCCATTGAATCTGAATTGTTCGATCAGGATGTTTTGTTTATTGAAGATTTAACTACAAGTGATTTACTATCTGTCCCATATTTTATTACAAATACTTCATACCTTTTTATATCTTATAACAAGTGATACATTGTGTTAGGTACACTTAGCTGTAAAATGACTGTGTCAAGAAATAATAGACTTATGATTGAAGTAAGTAAGCTTCTAAAAAACTAAAACTCTAGTTATTGTTTTCTGTAGAATTAGAGTTAGTGAATTTCATATACAGAGCCTAACGGAGGATAGACAATGTGATCAACTAGGTCACTGTAGTAGCAGAGACTTCAAGTTTTAGTTTCATGAAATTAAAAATTGAGTGAAACATACATATCTTTAATTTTGTTCTTGTATATTTATATATAAGTGTAATATTTGCCACTGAATTTTATTTAACCAATTATTTGATCTGTCAATCAAATTTATACAATATGTGTTTGATATTTACAGCAATGCAATGTAGCCTTACATGTAGTTCAAGGGTGGAGATAAAAAAATTGTTGAAAATAAGATAAAGTTTTATGAGTTTTAAATGGTTTAGGACAATTCTATAGTTGAAATATATGTAAAATACACTGTCAACATAATTATTTGTATTACATGCATATCTCTCACCTAGATTTGTAAAATTGTTGGGGAATACCCCCAAAATAATTCTTGATTTCAATTTTAAAGATAATTTATTTGCCTTATCATGGTGTTTCTAGTCTGGCAATCACATTTATAAATACTTCCTTATTTTGACAATTAAGGTAACCCTAGATCTGTGCTGTGAAAAAGGTATTTTCCTTAGTACATTACACACAAAAGAATTTGTTTTTGACAATTATCAAATAATATGATGGTAAAAATATTGACCAAATAGAGTACTATTTCAATACATGTTGCATATAACAATATTAAAATTACAAACGATACTTAAGGTAGTTTTGGTTACAAAGTAATATTATATTCTATTTTGTTTAGTATGCATTACACATATCTGCAAGCATTGATATACATTTTATAAACTTTAAAAAAAAAAGAAAGGAACATAAAACATTTCAATTTAGACAAAAAATTAAAAAAAAAATGTTTTTAACATAGATTTACTAAAGTAGAATATTGAAGTAATAATTCTCTTTGAGCATCTCTTTTGATATAATTTTGTTAAAATAAGCTCAAAAACATTGCTTATATATTGTTGTCTTGCATATCATAATTTGACCTCATTTTGGTCCATATCATATGCATGCAAAACCTTTTATTGGACTGGACCCTCAGTTGGATGTGGGTTTTTCATGTAATAATTTATTTTCTGTTAATGTTAGAAAAAAATGTTGAAATTTAAAAAGTGAAACAATGGAGCCTTCAAGAAAATCAGTTTTATTGTCTGTCAGTCAGCCCACAAAAAACTCACACCACATCCCTTTTCACTCTGATTTTACTCAAAGTTCTCATACATGTATTTGAATTATAACACATACGAAAAATGAAAAAGGAGTTTTAAAGAATTACAAAGAAATGACAAATATCAAAAATGACAATAAGATTTGCTTTCTTTAAAGAGATACTTGAATGAACCATTCATTTCGCAATGAGTAAATCATACTTTAAAGAAATGGTAACTAAGATTGAAGTTAAAGATTTATTATATATGCATTGTTTTATGCCTGTTCATCCATTTATATATAAAACATGTTAAATACATGAAAATTCAAACTAATGAGAACTTCATGCTTATCTTAAATGATAACTTTAGCATAGATGGTTTGTGCACATTGTGTGGAAAAAAGCTTAAATTATAATTTGATTTTAATTTACTTTGTAGATGGAGACGATTATAAAAGAACTACAGAGTGAAAAGTTTGGTTTGTTTCAAGCAATGAAAGTCAGGCGGCCAGTCACTGCATTTACAGGTAAACTGAAAGTTTGGGGGCATATTGTTTTACCCCTGTCAGTCAGTCCCTCTGTCAGTCCATCCTTTTATGGGTATATAATTATTCCAGACAACTTTCTATAGTTTGAATGCCAGGAACTTTTCACATTGGTGGCAAATTATACATTTATTGAAGGTGTGCATGTGGTCAGGGTTTGATTTTCATAATACATGTATATATGCTCTTTTTGGAGATAGTTGAACTTGTCATTTATGGAGTATATACATGTACTTGTATAAGAGATGCTTAGTGTTTTTAACTCCTTCTATAGTGAACCAGAGACCTATGTGTTGCCATGCTCTGCGTATTTAAAATAACGCTTTGCAATTTGCATCTGCGGAAAATCACTTGTGTCTCCCTCCAAGACACAATAATATCTCAAAGAAAGTCCTACATTGAATTTGTTATATAAACCAGTTACTTCAGAGTGGAGTGCAGGGGCATCACCTTTTCTAGTATATTGATGAGTCCCCACCAGAGTGTTACGTAAAAATAAGGTTAGAATATCTGTCTGCTAGGTCAGGGTCTCATTTTTAAATTAAGATGTATACATGGGTCAGGGTTTTATTTTTTGACCTTTGCACACTGAAACAAGACTACAGCTCCATTTTCTAATTTGCATTTTTTCTCCTCACATGAAGTTAACATTTCCTGCTTAATATATGTATCATGCAAAGTAATTAATGTATTCATGTCACTTATATACATGAAGTATGAAGATACACATTTACATAACATGCTTGTTCAAGTTTATTGATTTTCATATGATAGGATGTTAATTCTGAAAAGTGTTATGATATGCTGTAAATTAATTTATTTGTTGGTATCAATGTTCATGGTTTGTGAATACTTGCAGCCCTCAGGCGCGGATCCAGAGGGTGGATTATGGGGGTTGGAACCCCCCTTTTTTTGGACAATCAATGCATTTGAATTGGGACATGTTATTGGAACCCCCCCCCTTTGTCCTTGGTTAGGAACCCCCCTTTTTAAAATGGCTGGATCCGCCCCTGGCCCTATAGGTTTCAGTTTGATTAAGATACAAATCCTGTGTTGAAGCTTTGTTTACAAGGATCTGAAAACCCTCCATTCTACTTTCTGTTTGAGAGACCTTTCTTGGTCCTCTGAGTTTATCATGATGATACACATCTTCAAAAAATTTGACGGCTAAATACTCATTGGCTGAAGTAATTATGAAAGAACAAAAAGTAGAACAGATTTGTCAGATGCTTGTGACACAGAATCCATATTTCAAGCAGATTGTTTATTTGTCTGTCCCTCCATCTGTCTGTTGTCCATTTCTCTAGACTCATACAAAAACACAAAAACTCCACAAGTATGGGTAAGACACTGATGAAATTTGGCACAGTTTCAGTGCATAATATATAGATATATATGCATATTTGTATGTCCTACTGCAAACAGTAACCTGTATATAATGTTGGCCCCATGGAACACATAGAAGCCCTTATGTCATAGAGAACTTGTCTTTTCAGTTTTATTCCAATTTTTGGCTTCACTTGGACCTGAAACCTGAACTTTGAGTTTATAAACCCTGTCAGTAGATTATTCTAGAAGGTTGAAACTGTTATTTGGAAGTTCAATACTTATTAAGGGTGTGGGTCAGACACAGAAGAGAATTTAAAGACTCCTGAATTGCCATATTTGTTTAAAGTCCAGAGTGATCAGAATCTAATATTACCTGGTGGTCATTAGGACTTAGCGTTAAATCTGATGGTTCCTGTAAAAATTTGCTGGACATGTATTAAATAGTGTAAAGCATGAAAAAGAATTTAAACCATCATAAAATTGAGAATGGAAATGGGGAATGTGTCAAAGAGACAACAACCCGACCAAAATAAAAAAAAAAAAAAAAAAAAAAAAAAAAAACACAACAGCAGAAGGTCACCAACAGGTCTTCAATGTAGCGAGAAATTCCTGCACCCGGAGGCGTCCTTCAGCTGGCCCCTAAACAAATATATACTAGTTCAGTGATAATGAACGCCATACTAATTTCCAAATTGTACACAAGAAACTAAAATTTAAATAATACAAGACTAACAAAGGCCAGAGGCTCCTGACTTGGGACAGGCGCAAAAATGCGGCGGGGTTAAACATGTTTGTGAGATCTCAACCCTCCCCCTATACCTCTAACCAGTGTAGAAAAGTAAAGTAAATAAGCTTTAAGTGGGACATCAGGTCCAGAAACACGGAAATTAATTTTTGAATTGTTTGTTATTTGTCATTTTGTGGGCCTTTTATAACTGACTCGGCTGTACTGGCTCATTGTTGAATGCCTTACAGTGATCTACTGTTATAAAACTTTGTTAATTTCTGTGTCATTTGGTCTCCTGGGAAGAGTTGTCTCATTGACAATCATACCACCTCTTCTTTTTTATAAGAAAAAAAAAGAATTTGTAATGTTCAATGATTGCCAGATTTATGGTGGTCAGGAGTAATAGGACAACAGTCTTCTAACACATTGAATTTCAATTTTCAAGGTCATAATTTGGGCTGAATATGTACCCAAACCTGATGAACATAACAATTTAAAGCCTTTATTTGAGTTTTCAGTTTTTATCAAGAAATATATGAAGAACATCTCTAATTTGCAGCTCCTAACTTTTCTTCATTCTTTTAAAACATTCTAGTCAATTATTCAAAGCATGCACCTATGATGATGTCTCATTGAGATAAACCAAAAATCTCGTTTTTGTGTGAAGGATTGCCAGTTTTAAACCATATGTTTTACATGTGATTGTATAACAATATATTTTCTGTGTTCAGGTTATGATCTTGTACAATGGTTGAGGAAGAGGTTTGATATGGAGGAGCAGAGAGAGGCCATACATTTATCACAACTGTTATGTCAGTATGGGTATATCTACCCACTAGATCTAAAAAGTTACAGTATAAAGGAGGACAGATCAGTAGAATACAGATTCCAGGTACATTATATTAACTTTTCACTCATATTATTATCTGCATAGTTGAAGGCAGAAACAGGCCTAAAAATGCTGTCTAAAAACTCTTGTCCATCGCTCCATCCAAAGGAAAAAGATTTCATTATGACAACTTTATAAACTAGTAACAGTACCCAAACTGTGGCATGATTATATTTCGCAGTGAAATAGTGTTTTCACTGAAATTCAAATACATCAAGACTGTCATTTTTTGTAAGTGAGGCGTTCAAGATGTGTCTGTAAAAGATAAAAAAATTGGTGAATCAAGAAATCATAATCAACAGCATACTTAAAATAAATGCTGATGGAATGGAAAGGCTACAAAAGACTAGATTAATTTTGTATAATTAAATTTCTGAGTTATATATCAGGAAAATACTGTAAGATTTAGAACAGATTTACATAAAGGGAGTTACAAACCTTTTCTGTAAGATACTACTTCAGATGAAAGAGATACTATTGAATAAGTACTTCCTGATTTTAAGAACATAAAGCTTATATTATATACCTCTTCTTAGTCACAGGATCATTACCATTAAACCTAATAGTAATATGTATATATGTGAATCATATAGTGTTACATAGTCTCTCTCTAATTTGTGAGATCACTATGTGTTTATATTCATACAACACCATATGAACCTCTGATCAGGTGAATAATATATATCACTGTTCAATTTTGAATTGATTATTAAGGAAATTCAAAATGGAACAGTGATTGTAATTGACAAAGTAAAAAAGATTTTTTGAGAATCTTAAATTCAAACATACTTGATATACTGTTAAAGAAATTGTGAACCACAGAATGTCTATATTCACATCGACATTTGACATCACTTAAAATAACAATATATATACAATAAATTTAAAGCATAAGGTTATATGTAGATATTGCTATTTTTTGCCACATGCCAGTTTTAGCCTGTTAGAATAGCTAAACCAATCTCAATTCTCATTGTGATTTCATAATTACATCAAATGATCCTGCCAAGTAACTTACAAAGTCTCTACTAAATGAAGAAAGATCATCTACTGTAATAACCAATTAAAAGAGAAACTTAAATGATCCTTTCAAATTCTCTCACACCAGTACGATCCTTTCAAATTCTCTCACACCAGTATTTTCCTTTCTCTCAAACCAGTATGATCCTTTATCTTGCACCGGTATGATCCTTTCTCTCAAACCAGTATGATCCTTTCTCTAAATCCAGTATGATTCTTTCTCTCACAACAGTATGGTCCTTTCTCTCACACCAGTATGATCCTTTCTCTCACACCAGTATGATCCTTTCTCTCAAACCAGTATGATCCTTTCTCTTACACCAGTATGATCCTTTCTCTCAAACCAATATGATCCTTTATCTCGCAGGGGTATGATCCTTTCTCTCAAACCAGTATGATCCTTTCTCTAAATCCAGTATGATTCTTTCTCTCACACCAGTATGGTCCTTTCTCTCACACCAGTATGGTCCTTTCTCTCACACCAGTATGATCCTTTCTCTCACACCAGTATGATCCTTTCTCTCACACCAGTATGATCCTTTCTCTCACACCAGTGTGATCCTTTCTCTCACACCAGTATGATCCTTTCTCTCAAACCAGTGTGATCCTTTCTCTCACACCAGTGTGATCCTTTCTCTCAAACCAGTATAATCCTTTCTCTAAATTCAGTATGATTCTTTCTCTCACACCAGTATGATCCTTTCTCTCAAACCAGTATGATCCTTTCTCTCACACCAGTATGATCCTTTCTCTCAAACCAGTATGATCCTTTCTCTCACACCAGTATGATCCTTTCTCTCGCACCAGTATGATCCTTTCTCTCACACCAGTATGATCCTTTCTCTCGCACCAGTATGATCCTTTCTCTCACACTAGTATGATCCTTTCTCTCGCACCAGTATGATCCTTTCTCTCACACCAGTATGATCCTTTCTCTCAAACCAGTATGATCCTTTCTCTCAAACCAGTATGATCCTTTCTCTCACACCAGTATGATCCTTTCTCTCACACCAGTATGATCCTTTCTCTCACACCAGTATGATCCTTTCTCTCGCACCAGTATGATCCATTCTCTCGCACCAGTATGATCCTTTCTCTCACACCAGTATGATCCTTTTTCTCACGCCAGTATGATCCTTTCTCTTACACCAGTATGGTTCTTTCTCTCACACCAGTATGGTCCTTTCTCTCACACCAGTATGATCCTTTTTCTCACGCCAGTATGATCCTTTCTCTCAAACCAGTATGATCCTTTCTCTCACACCAGTTTGATCCTTTCTCTCACACTTGTAGTACGTGCATATGAGTTTTAGCACCAAAATCCAGAGGAAACTATTTTATGGCCTTATAAGTAATGTCAAATGCCACCAAATATTGAAAGAAGAAATGGATTCTATTCTACAAAAAATTGATGTAAAAATTATTTATCTTTAGACCTGTATCAGACTTGAATTTTATTGGATAACACTGGGAAACCATGTCATCTCTAGGCACATATTAAATCAAAAGGAGAAGGTGTTGATGATAAGTCCTATTTGGAATAATTTTCAATGTCACAAAGAAAAGTCTTTTGTAATCAATTTTTTGTTTGTTTTATTTTTTCGTATCCAATTGTGTTCACTTTGAGAAAAACCAAGTTATCATGTGTTATTACTCTGATAAGATCAACAGCTTTTCTTTTTATATTATTCAGAGGGTTTGTTGAAACAGTGATATTAAAAAATCTTGTTAGAAATAATGTGATTGATTTGTGCTCATTTTTCAAGTTGACCCTAACCTTTTAAATGGCAAGTTATAATATTCCATCCACCTATCAGTGCTGTGGAAATTGATGTGTCAATAAAACCAACTACTGTAAATTCAGAAATTATTAATTTTTACAATCTTGAGAAAAATCCTGTTTAATTCATATAAAATATTTTATAAAATGTGAGTTTAAATTATTGCATTTACAACAGTGTCGTATTTTTCGCACTAATAAAATTTCGCAATAATTTCTGAATTTACAGAATATATAAAAAAGAAGATGTGGTATAATTGCAGATAAGACAACTCTTCACTCGTATTTTTCGCACTAATAAAAACCTCGCAATAATTTCTGAATTTACAGAATATATAAAAAAAGAAGATGTGGTATAATTGCAGATAAGACAACTCTTCACAAGTGACCAAATTACACAGAAATTAACAACTGTATGACCTTTAATAATGAGCTAAGCCCATACTGCATAGATTCTATTTTTTTCTTGGAATACATTTCAAGCCTTAATGTAAATGAATTTCTGTATTTGAAAAAAGTAATGATACATGTTCTGTATTATTTGAAAGTGAGCATAGTTTTTTTTTAATCATTTACTAGTAATAACATCTGTTCCATTGAAATAAGATCATCTTTGTTTTCTTTGTTTTGACTTTTTTCTCGGAAGGAAACTGAAACTGAAACCAACATTTGTACTTTTCCTAGAAGTAATCTGATATAATTAGTGTTTACACACGTCATGAATTTCAATTAAATATAATGTGATTAAACAAAAAAATGTCTGGAAAAGAAGAGATATATAGGTTATGTGTATATGAAACAACATGAAATACTAAGAAATAGCTAGTATATTGAAAGAAAAATAATGTGATTTCTGCTGAAGTTTTTTTATGAATTATAAGTTTTGTGTAATAATATCAGTTTAGACAGCAACACAACAACAAAAAATAACGAAAGGACATTTACTGGGCAACTTTCAGTTATGAACAATACATATACAGATGTGGTTTTGATATAGGACCAATGTAGTGCATTACAAAAAAAACTTAGGCAGGAAATACTATGGCCTTATTATGTATTGTATGTAAAATGCCAAAAAAAACTGGAAACAAGCAACATCAGAAAATAGATCTATCTTTAGGCATGCATTAAAATGAGATCTTAGAGTATCACACTGGAAAATGTTTTCATCTGTAAAATGAAATATATATATGCACATTTAAAATCAAAAGAAGATGTTATTTATTCTTTGAGTGATGTCCCTTTATAAGGTTCTATGTAAGGACACATTCACCATTTAATTTGAAATGTCTCACACTTATGTAGATAATACACTTTTTTAAGTGATTTTGTCCCTAAATCATTATGACTTTATATGTGCCCCTGAAATTTCATTGAACATCTTAGAATATGTAAAGTTACATATACTGATATATTTACTTGTGAGCACTATTTGTTTTTTTTTTACATTTTATAACATCTGTTTCATCAAAATAGAAGACAACTGTGTTAAATTTTTTTTTTCGTTTTTTACTTATTTTTCCAATGATAAATAAACTGAAACCAACCATTGTCTGTTTCTTAGAAGTAACATCTTGTTCCATCAATAAGTTTTTATACACTTCAGGATTTTAAATAAAAAAATGAAATGTATTAAAAACAAATTAAACTGAAACCAACATTTGTTTTCTTTCCTAGGAGTTAAAAACAGTTAGTCAACAATTAATACTGTTTACACACAAATCTACATGAATTTCTTAAAATTGTAATGCATTTAAAACAAAAATGGAAAAAAAGAGATATATTGGTTGGTTGAATATGAAACAAAAAGCCAATGAAATACTACATGTACTTAGAAGTAACCAGTGTTTTATTGCTATTAGGTTTTTAAAATTGATAAACGTTGATCTTATGTAATATTGCATCTATGAAACACCAACTCAACACCAACAGACTTCTACAGGTCCATTTTTAGTGGTCAGCAGTAAACATGTGTCTATATAATACACCAAGATCTAAATCATCCTGAGTGCAGGATGTTCCTGTGTGTTGAACAACCATTGGTGGACTACTGCTGTCTGCTGCTCTTTGTTCAGGTTGTTGTCTCTTTGACATGTTCCCTATTTCCATTCTCAATTTCAATCAATTCGGATTGCTGGAATGCCTTACACAAACTTTAGAGCCTCAAAGCTTAATTGAATTCTACTGTAATAAGTTTGTTACTGCACATCATATTTTTTACTGAGCTTCTTCATCTTGAAAGTAAGACACACTTTGTGACCCTTTTCATGCTCTTTACATAATAATATCATGTTTACTTAATCCATGTTCAACCTTCCAATTATTTTCATGACCCACATATTGGAGGGGGGATAATGGTTTCTAGGAGATGTGGTCACATCCACTTGAAAAACTTTAAGAAATTAAACAAAATGACAGGTTTCCCTTTGAGGTCAACCCTCCTATAAGCTGATATAAATGATTTGTGGTGTATTAGTTGTTTCAGATCTTAAACGAGGATTTTTCCAGTGGACCTTCTTTTGCTTTATTGTAATGTCCATGTTTTCCTCATCTTCGCTAGCCAAGTGTTACGATCCACTCCTGCTCTCTTCAGTGGATCGTAACCCTTGGCTAGCGAAGATGTGTTTTACTAAGCTGTGTTTTATGGTTACTGTAACATCTGCATTGGTCTGTAAATGTGTATCAAACTCCTTGAAATGGGTGTAAGTGTGATCTTTGGTAATAATTTGTATGAAGAATTTGTTTTATATTTCAGAAACCATTTTATTGGCCATTCAGTAGTCAAGTATCAACAGACAGTATAGAATATGGTTTGTATAATGTTTTACTCCAATATTGACTTTCTATGAATTATCAATGAATTGAATTATGATAAAGTATGATATTTTCTATACTGGTTTTAGAATATGGAGTACTGTTGATCAATGAGAAACCTGTCTAGGGATCACTGACACATCAATGACCTATTCATCAAATGTCCTTAACAGTTGAATAAAGCAAAAATATCAAAAGTGAAATGTTTCCTTTACAGAACAATGCAGGTTCCATCTGTTTAAGCTTAAGATATAAAAAAAAATCTGTTACATATATATCTTATTCTTTTGAGACATTTAGTATGCTATATATTTAAAAAAACAAATTGAAAAAAATAGATATATACACAATGTACCAGAAAATATGGTATGGGTCACTGTCCACAGCTTTTTATGCCCCATTTATGGGCATTATGTTTTCTGGTCTGTGCATGCTTCTGTTTGTTCATCTGTATATCTGTCTGTCCTTCTTCAGGTTAAAGTTTAGGGTCGAGGTAGTTTTTGATGAAGTTGTAGTCCAATTAACTTGAAACTTAGTAAACATGTTCCCTATGATATGATCTTTCTCATTTTAATGCCAAATTAAAGATTTTATACTTTTTTCAGGGTTCAGAGAACATAGAAAATAATAGTGCTTATGGGGCATCAATGTACTTGGGACACATTCTTGTTTTCTATATTAACAGCTTTCTATCTATAGATTGATTGAATAAATATTTTTATTGCCAATTTCAACACTATTGTGCTATTCTGTGGTGGTCAGTTTTTTTGTTGTAAGAAAGCCAGAGTGCCTGGAAAGAACTGCTGACCTTTGGTAGGAAAACTGACAATTCTAGTCAATTAAGAATGGAGTCTAGTGCACCTGTCACAATTTTGATTTGAATTCATGATTTCAGTGTTAACAAACTAGTGATTTTGTAGTTTGACTTCTTAGACCACTTGGCCATTTGGCCCTCTTCTACAGACAAGTAAGGATCAAGTAATGAAAACTGTTTCATCCAAGCTAAAAAATGTAATCATCCATCATTATATAATATAAACACAGTTTTATCTTATTCTCTTTAATGATTTTTCTTTAATTTTCAGCAATTTATCTTCAGAAGAGAAGCATGAGAAATAAACAGAAGCATGGTTTGGAACCGTATGAGCAGGTTTGTGTTTACAAAAATAAAAGGAGATATTTTGCTGTTTGAAAGTTTATAACAAAGTACACAAAAGTACTGTGCCTGTCAATGTGGAAATGAATTTCCCAAAATTAATAGTGGAGAAAAATCAACCAAAAGTTAATTCATGTTCTTAAAATAGACATTCTGTATGAATACCAAGTTATTCAGCTGTTTATTATGCCCCTTTACTATGGTCACATTCTTTTTTATCAAACTCTTTATAAATAAAACAATATTATAAGAAAATAAACATAAGACATTTATAACATTTATCTTTCTGCTGTCACTAAAAAATCAGTTCTTTTGTCATCATCATCGACATCATACTTTGTTATTAACCTCTAACCATGCTTTTGATATGAGTTATTAATTTAGGGTTTCCATACTGAAAAATTAAACTATTCTTTTCTGCTTACTTTAGTGTTAAATTTGAAAAGCAAGTCTATGATTAGAATTGTAAGCATTGAAAAGCAATTAATGCAAAAATATATAATTAAAAAAATTGTTGACACTTGTGTTTTCAGGAAGCATTTGATAAATTACTGAAAGTCTACTGTGATAAAAAGGAATTTATTGAGAAACAAGCAACAGAACAAGTTGAGTAAGTAGATATTAGATAGAAGCAAGGAATATATAGTTCTTCAATCTGGATATAAACAACTTACTTACTACAACCTAGTATTGTCATAAAATTGAGAATAAGACAGCCCTTGTTAACAGAGAATGTGTCAAAGAGACAATAACCAGACAAAACAGCAGAAAATAGCCTCAGATACTCATGGGTCTTCAATACAGCTAGATAATCCTGTATCCATAGGTTGACATCAGCTGGCCCTTAAACAAAATGTCATGTTTGCTTAACGTCCTATTCCTTATGATTTAGGAAAACTTGTTTGATCTTTGATGTTAGTTTTCTTTAGATTTACATTACATTATATCTTTTAAATTGTATGAAGCAGTTTTTTAACCACCTAGAAAAGATCCCAAAATGTCTTACAAATTTTTACTATTGAATAATATATAATGTAGGCATATTATTAAACTATAAAAGCCCTCTTCTTTTGAAAACAGGCATCTAGCTATATTATGGTTTTAAAGTTTACACTTATTTCTAGTCTGGAAGACTCTGAATTTTTATGATATATCCTTTCTGTGCTAATGTGGCGTAAAGCAAACAATCAATCTGGGTTTTTTTTTGTAACAAAATCTTTTTTTAGGGGAAATGAATCCACTTCATTCCTAAGTAGTAAACATTAACAGTACATTTTTTCCACCTTTCTTATGAAAAGCATTCCGTTGTTTGATTCTTTCCAGTAAGAGTTATATTTTAATTTTGGTTGTGTTAGTAACATTTATACACACTTTTCTCAGGCTGATTAGAAAAATATTTAAATGGTAAGTGTGTGAAGTAGAGTGAGTGTAAATATAATCAGAGTGTAAAACACAGTAGAATTCATTTAAAAGGAGGGATTTATAGACCCTCCTTCTAGCATACACAGCTTACTCTGTCTGTCATAGTTATTATATTGGAAGGTTCATGTGCAAACTTATTAAAGTTTTTAGAGATTTTCAAAATGGACAAAGACCTGTCTTCAAAATATTCAAATATCCAGTATCATGGTGTACTAAACGAAATTTAAATTGAATTATGTAAAGTTATGTAGCAATAGGTAAAGTAAAGTGTTTTGTATTTGCTTATAATAAAATTTCTAGCTTTGTTCTTTCCATTCTTTTTTCAGATCTATAGAGTATCTTATGTTTACTGAATTTGCATGAATTTATTTTCAGTTTATCATAGTTGGTTTTGTTTGTAGTGAGTATACACCGAGTTTGAACACCAATAGAAATTCTCTCCCTGATTCTAAACAAGATATTGCGTTTAAAGTTTGATATGATATGCTTAAAAACTGCAACACATTTTTTTGTGACCTAAAATCCAATATTATATTTTTATGCATTTGGGTGGTATTCAACACCAATCAATCGATCATGCATTTGAACTCTTACGACCAGTAGGTTAACACCCAGTAAAGATCTCAAATGGAGTCAGACTTTTGATATATAGGACACATCATGTTTTATCCAATGATTGCATTGTTAGGAGGGGGGATAATTGAATATCAAAGATTTTAGCCTTATATATAAAAATATTGAATGAAAACAATAATATCTAAAATGAAATGATAAGGTTTCTGATCCTTGTTAATTGGGTTTAGATCAAAAATGAAAATGGAAAGTTAAGGTTGCAAGTCATATTCAAATGAATCTTATTTTTTAGGGGAAATAAGTTCACAGCAAGCAAAAATAATTTCAATACTTAACTATTGATAACCAATAGAAAAAGATACAAGTCATAAATGAAAATAAGGTTTGATTATGTCTGAAAGTAGAAAATATGTCCACTATATTTTCTTTCAGTAATTATTTTGATAAAAGTTTTATTTAAGAAGATTATATTACATGATGCAGCTTTCTTTGAAAAGATTGCAACAGACATATTTATCCCTTTTACCCAATTTTAGCCTTTATCTGTTTTCTTCACAATTGGTTCTTGTGTTACTGCAAAAGAATATGTTCATATAATATTCGTTGAACTTCGTCGACCATTTATGCAGTTTTTATACAGTTTGCATTTCTACTTTTGTAGATATGTTTTGGATCCTTTTTTAGTTCATTTTCTTTGAATTAACAATTAGTTTTTGTTCTGAAAACTAACATAGTGTTCAATTTAACAAGTGTGTTTTTGGATTGTTTTGAGGCTTCACAGCATATGAAAATCACTTGGAAGGAAAGAATTTAGTGACACATTATTTGTTCCTTATTTTTCTGGAATATTTCAGAGGTCTTAATACATATATGGTTGAGAATTATATATAAATGTTTTAAAATTTTTGGAACAAATCATTTGTCACATATTAAATTTGCCTTGTTGCAGCAGTTTTCTATTTGTTAGTTTTTAAAATATTTTTTGTTATAAGTTATTTTCACAATTAAACCCTTGATATGGACAAGATATGTCCCATCAATTAGTTCACATGCACCAGTGTAGTTCATAGACTTTATAGTACATGTGTATAGTTTCTAAAAAACATTTCAGATTATAACAGTGTCAGAGCATTTATTTTTGTCTACTAAAATTTGCAGAAAAATACTGCAAGTTGAACAATTCTTTTTTGGTGATAGGTCACAAGAGTGGTATACATACTGGAATTAAATTAAGCACTTAAATTTTGTTCATGGAGTGGACATAGTATGTTTTGGTTGTTTAGTTCTTGTACATGATAAAGGTATATTTGGGTTTTTCTATTTTCTTAGAAAAACGAATGGGATTTTCATGAATGAACATATAAATGACATTACATCCAAAGGTAACAAATCACTGAGTTTTCTCAAACGAAATTTAAAAACAACAAATCCACACATACAATCCCAGGCATACCAAGCACTCATCAGACCCAAACTTGAATATTCCTGTTCTGTTTTGGACCCTCACACAACAGAATCGGTACCTAAAATTGAGATAGTCAAATGACGAGCTTCTCTGTATGTCTGCTATAAATACCATAATGCAAGTAGTGTTACAAACAAGCTTACTACACTAAACTTACCATCATTAGCAGAACGCAGACTAAGCTCAAGATTGGTAATGATATACCAAATATCATACCATCTTATTGCTATTCCATTAGTCTTTTTAATAAAAGCAGACTCAAGAACAAGAAAAAAACCATCCACTCCCATATAGACATATTCATACATCAAAAGACTCCTGCAGACATTCATACTTTCTGTACACAATACCACAGTGGAATGAGCTCCCTGTGGTGCTAGTTCAGGCACCATTCATTGATAGCTTCAAAGAACAGCTAACTCCAGCTGTTCTTTGTTATATCAATTAAAAGCATCTGTTTAAATTGTACATAGTTTTAATCAGAAATTTGATATTTTCCCTGCACTTCAATTATATTTCGTTTAAATTGGAGTAAAATTTTTGTAAATAGTCCACGTATGCAAACAGTATGTAATAATCAAAGTGGATACCAAAAAAAGAAGAACAAAGTAGAATTACACATTTTGTCAGGTATTTTTATTTCACATCAATTAGTACTATATATATAAAAGAATATTTCACAATATCAGTGACATTTTTTTAAATTTTCAAATGCATGAATAGTATTGATGTAGTATGATATAGAACTGTTGCACCTAACATATGCATATAATACATTGCATAACATATAATTTTTTCAGTGAAATAAAGAAAAAGAAGAGAAATGAGAAGATAATATTTGACCAACAAGAGAGAGCATTCTGGAGAATACATCGACCACCAGTAAGAAATCTTTCATAAAATGACTTTTGCTTTCATTTCATGATGACAGGATTCAGTTAATAAAATCATGTATGATTCTTAGTAAAATTAAAACTAACTGTTCTGTCAAAACTTAAAATATAAAGAGTCATTGAGCTGAAACATTTTTCACACAAAACAATTGTAACATGTTTAAATGATTTTAGTTCTCATGATTTTCAAAACTAAGGAGACCTAGGGGCATTATGATTTTTTTCAAAACTGGTCACATGTATAATTTTCTCAAAAGCATGTCATAATCCTTAACCATAAAAAAGTAATAAAAAAAAAAAAAAATTAGGATAACATACATGGCATATGATAGCATTGGTTTTTTTTTAGATTCTTTTAAAGTAATTAAAAATTAGACAATTAAAACATGTGAGACATTTATTTTCAGCCTGGCTGTGTGAAAAATTTAGAAGAGGGACCAAAGAAAAATTTTCTACCACAACAAATCATTGCAAGAAAGAAGACAAAGGAAGCCTTGCGTAAAGAGGTTTGTTTTAGACATATCAAATTTGAAATCAGGTCAATTCTACCTATGTTTAGTTTGACATGATAAAAACCACATCTTCAAATGTTTTTGAATTTAGAATAGATATAAGATGATGTGGTATGAGTGCCA
Source organism: Mytilus trossulus (assembly GCF_036588685.1). Lineage (NCBI taxonomy): Eukaryota > Metazoa > Mollusca > Bivalvia > Mytilida > Mytilidae > Mytilus > Mytilus trossulus. Next base: position 57,486,757 of record NC_086379.1, on the reverse strand, counting down.
ATGAGACAACTCGGACAGTCACAAATTGTAAAAAGTAAAACAATTATAGGTCAAAGTACACCATTCAACATGGAGCTTTGGGTCACACCTAACAGTGAGCTATAAAGGGCCTGTAATAACTAGTGTTTAACTATTCAAATAAAAACAAACATTCTATCCTATATAAAAACTAAAAATGAGAAACACTTATTCAAACAGGAAAACAAAAGGTTTAATCTATATAAAAAGGAGAATAGAGAAACAGGTATGCCCATTAACTATTTCTATATAGATAGCAATTTCTAGATGAAAAATTAATGTCAAATTACGTTTTACAGTTTTTGTGATATTTTTTGCAATGTCCACTTGAAAAATAATCTTTGCAAAATTGAACATATATACATGAAATGCATTTTTTCAATCAAATTTAAGAAGGAGAAAAAAAACAGATCTTATTTACAAATAGCAAGAATAACATATCATGAAAATGTCTTAACATATAGTAAATGACTTGTGTATTTTCAGATTGCATTCTTAAAGAAATCATTTGGACGACCGAGAATGAAGTTTTCTATGGTGTTTGAGTCGTAAGTATTTGTTCAGGAAAACATATTTTAGTATTCAGATTTTGAAAGATTTATACTAATCTTTTAGTGCATTCCTCTTCTAATGAAATTGAGAATGGAAATGGGGAATGTATCAAAGAGACAACAACCCGACCATAGAAAAAATAACAGCAGAAGGTCACCAACAGGTCTTCAATGTTACAAGAAATTCCCGCACCCGGAGGCGTCCTTCAGCTGGCCCCCTAAACAAATATATACTAGTTCAGTGATAATGAACGCCATACTAATTTCCAAATTGTATACAAGGAACTAAAATTAAAATAATACAAGACTATCAAAGACCAGAAGCTCCTGACTTGGGACAGGCGCAAAAATGCGGCGGGGTTAAACATGTTTATGAGATCTCCCCCATCCCCCATACCTTTAGCCAATATAGAAAAGTAAACGCATAACAATATGTAAGTCTATGTGTTGATCAGCTGAACATTGATAAAAAATGTATTGTGAACGTTTTTCAAATATGTTAGACAAACTCTCCACTTTCCAAATTTTAATTTTTTTAATATTTTGAATGAACTCACACATTTCTCTTGTGAAAATGAAAGGAATGACATCATATGTGGTCAGGAGCTTGGCAGTAATATGTTTTCCAATACTTTAAATTCTATTTAGGTTATGCTTAACACAGAAAAACTTGTATACCCGTTTGGTCTTAATATTTGATTAATTAGAAACCAATGAAAATGAAAGTATCAACATTTAACAAAGTAATAATAATCCACTGGTTCTTTTGGTAATACACCAGCAATTTAAGTTAATTTCATAGTGTTTGTATATATGCAGTGAAGACTTTTTTGTCAACTTTGTGTATGAATATAAAATTACATATATATAGTAAATGTACTGAACCATTTAATCAAGTATGAGATATGTATCTGAAATATATTCTTTGTAAACCAAAAGTTGAAAAGTCATATACCACAATAAACTAATTGACTGGTTGTTATTACAGGTACAAATTACGCTGGGAACAGTATAAAGAATTTGATCCTTTCATGGATGTGACAGCAACCCAACCATCAAATCCTTGGATGTCTGATGAAACCATGCTGTGGGAAATTAATTCTCCAGAGTAAGAAACCATCTCAAAATATTACTGTTTTAGATCATTCCATGTCATCTACTATGAGTTTAGAAATGTTTTGCATGCATTTATTATTGCACTAGTTTGACAACGGAAATACATTTGAGATTTATACGTGGGATTTCATGGAATGCTGCCTTCTTACGTTTATAATAAATGCTATGAAAAATTGCCACTCTTTAAAATTGTATGATACCAAAACAAAAAAAGAAAACACTTTAACTGAGGAAAAAACCTTTCATATTGTTGAGCACTAGTATGGAGAATCTACTGAAAAAAAAACCCAAGATAATTACTGAAGTTTCGTAGTCAAACCCACACATTCAGTTGGACATACACAGGCTAATGTCTCTCACATCAGTTGAAGTTCATGTAAATCTCATGTGAAATTCACATAAATTTCACCTCAAATATGCTTATACTTGAAAATCATGTGAAATCAGTTTATGTGCATTTCACATTTATATCAGGTGAAACTCACATGAATTTTGTTAACTTGAAATTCACATGAATATTTGAAATAAAGTAATTCAAACAACATCTAAATTTTCAAATTAAATTAAAATCACGAAATTTTTTTTTTTTTTTTGAAAAGTTCATGTGAAATTCATGTGAGAATCATGTGAATCTCAAATCGTGTGAAATTCACATGAAAATTTTCATGATAGTTTCATGTATAAGCTTGCTTAAGATGAAGATTTTCACGTGAAATTCCAGAGCAAATTTTTCCTGTGTAGTTACTGTTACACAATGTAATACATTATTATTTGTGGGATACCAATTAACATAGATTTTGTGGATAAATGTGGACCATGAATTTAAATGTTCAACCAAGTGCAATTATTTTTATAGGGTTGTATGCAAACATAAGCAAATGACAAAATCATATATCCAATGTACTGAAAATATTATTCTTCCCCAATGCATGAAAATTGGTACCCACGAAAAAATAAGGAATCCACAGTAACATTATTTTTTACAGGTAATGTAAAGTGTTGTAGTTCTGTATTATAATATATTAACTTTCATTTTTCAAACAGTGTTCACATTCCTACCGATTCCAGAATGAAGAAATGGGCTATAAGTTTTTATGAACTAATTAATGACCCTCGTGGACAATGTGAATTTGATGAATATTTACAAAAAGAATATAGTCATGAAAATTTACATTTCTGGTGTGCTGTGGAAAATTATAAATGTTGTCCAAGATCTCGACAGAAAGAAGAAATGAATAGTATATATAAGTAAGTTTAAATAGATAACAATACCAGAAATTTAGAAATTCTTGCATGTATTTGTCATGTTTGTTCCTGTGACTGTTCATCAGCAGAAAAAGAAGATGAGACTGATCATTGCAATTTTAGAAGAAAAATTGTTCTCACAAATGATGATATCAAAATTTGACATGTGATAAACTACTTGTTCAATGTTGCTGCCAATGCATTTGTTTGTAATAATAAGACACAAACAATATTTGAATGTACTGTAGTTAATAATCTATTGTTACATATAGGAACATGGGTAAGTTTTATTCAAAGCCATTAATTAGAAAAAAGATTGTATTTATTTGGGTCTAGGCTTTGAATATCCATATTTTTTTTCACAATTTTAGAGATTATATTGGACTTTTAATTACTTTCAATTTACCCTTAATCCTCATCATTTTCTATTTTAATATAATTTTTGAAAAGTTAGGAATATATTATTTTTTTTCCTGATAGAAAAAAACCTTAATTGATATCATCTACAAATGTGTAAAACAGCTTTAAAAAAATAGTTCCCAAGGAAGTATTCATAGTTTAACAATTGCACTGGATATATATTACTTATTTCAGTTTAGAAATATTTCCTTGACTTTTTCACATGAGAAAAACTATTCTTTATGAGAACAAACGAGTGCTTTCAATGAAGGATAAAGAATGTTATTATCTTTTGTTCATATAATGCCATAGTATGTAATTGTTGTGCCTGGTACAAATGTCACAAGATGTCAACAGCGATGGTGTGAACTGTTTGTATAAAGCTTTATATTTCAGAAAATTGAGACCTTGATACTTCATATCAATAACATAGATAGCTTTTGTTCTTGTTTTTGTGTCTTTTGTTCTGGAGTTTCTGTCAGACATGTCTGTTGTACTTGACTTCTCTTTCAGGGTTTTAAAACAGACTGCTTAAAATTAGCAATTTGTTTAGTTATTATGTGTAATAGGACAAGTATATTGGTATAAAGAATCATTGCAAGGTATACAATGTTTTCTGACGTTTACCTTATTTATGGATCAGTGATCCAATTTTAAGTTTTTACAGTTAGGTCTCTTCCTCCTGTGCTATACACAATATGTCAACTTTATTATGTGGATAGAATAAATTTATGGTGTACAGTTATATCTGGCATGTTCTTTTCACCTTGACCTCATTTTCATGGATCATTGGTCAATTTTATGAATTTGTGAATAGGTCTTTTCTGAGGAATTATAAGTTATAAGTCAACTATATTTGGTGTATGGAATGATTATAAGGTGTACCATTAAATGTCTATCTGGCATAGTTTACGGTTTACCTGACCTTGACCTCATTTTCATGGATTATTGATACATTGTAACATGAAATAATGTGATATATATGTTACATTCAACTTAGAAAATATCATGATCAATAAAATGGTCTAGACATTTCAGTATGTGCACTAATGTTTTTATCATTATGACTACAGTAATATGCAAAAACTGTTTTATTACCTTCATGATTAAAATGGTATTTGAGAAAGATAAAAGTATGCTACTTTTGCAAACTAAAATTAGCTAAAGAAAAATTATCTGCTATTAAAAAGAGGTTTTTTTTGACAAAATATAAACAGATATTTATATTAAACAAAAAATCCATATGGAGATACTGTGTTTAAAGACCTCTTATGTTAATATAACAATACTTTATACTCATCAGGTATATCATATTTACTTGCAGAAATGAAATATTTCAAAGAAAGTTTGAGTGAGATTTGTGCACTTTTTTAAATGTAATTTATTTTGATATTTTCAGAATGTATTTAGAGAAAGGATCTAGAAGTGAAGTGAATGTAGATAGTAAAACATTAGATCAAGTACACCAAAATATGAGATCCAGTTCAGAATCCAATGCAAAGTGAGTATTAGATTTAATGGTAATTCGTATATTTTTCCTTTGATCTTACTGCCTAATATTTACGAGTATCAACGTACTGGCTGTATCACTGACAATATTAGGCAATACATTGTGTGACATCATAATTACCGATAAACAGAATAATAGGTAGTTTCGTTTTTGATACTGACTAAATCATGTGGAATATCTTAACTCGCCCTAACAGGCTCGTTTAGATATTCCACATGATATAGTCAGTATCAAAAATGTAACTACCTATTATTCTATATATCGCAGCACTTACCATGTATGTTCACATATATACCTGTCTCTTTTCTATATTTTATCAGTAAACTTCACAATAACTAATACTGAGAAGTGTATTGTAGAACTTTTCTTTATATGTTTCATAAACAGTTATTTGTACCTTCAGGGATTGAGCAAATATTGGAACCTTTTTGTAGGAAATAAAAATTTATAATTACAGTAGAGTGTTTTTGGAAAACAATTTACCAGGCCTTAGCCATACAATGCATGTAATTGACTATCATGCCACAAGATAGGCAAAACCAACTAAAATGAGTTAACACCTTCAAACTAAATTAAAAATTAAATATTTAGTGGGGGAAAGAGGGATATTGCCAATAGCCTTGACAGGTAGAAAACATAGAAAGGGTTGAAATATTAGTAAAAAGTATAATAAACCAAGACTCTGTGGTATAGACAGTCTCTTCTTAACTGCCAGCAATATAGTATCAGACCACCATCTGCCTTGCCGCCTTTAGATGGATCATTCATTGCTTAAATGTCAGCGATATATATTAAACCACCATCTGCTGTGCCTTTAGATGAATCATGCATTGATATCTGACCTGGATATAAAGGCTACCTAAATTTTATTCCTGCAAAATGGAATGACTAATCTAAAAGCTATATTTTTAATTTCAGTAGACCCATTTTAAAAAATAAAATTTTCCCCAGCCTCCTTGACAATAAATTTGAGGTAAGTAATGGATATTTCTCACGAAATAAAAGATTTTTTGCAAAATATACCAATACTGAACAGAAGTCCATTCCAGCCCCCCCCCTACATTTTAAATCTATTCACATTATTTTTCCAGAAGCATGTTAAGGAGGGCAGCTTGTTGATAATCCAAAGGACAGAACTTAAAAACTAAACATGTTAATGTATTTTTTCAAATACCCATGAAAATCTAGATATTGGTGATGTTCTCCAAATATTTTGTTTTAATGATGAGCTGTTTTTATACGCCCATCAAAATTTTGACGGGACGTATTATGGTATACACATGTCCGGCATAAACATGTCGCACTGTAACTTGAGAACGACATATCCAAATTTCATGAAACTTAATATAGTTGTTTCTTATGATGGTCAAATGATCTGTATACTTTTTGGTGAAAATTAGATTTAAACTTTTTGATTTACGGCACATTGTAACTAAAACAGGGGGGTGTTTTTTTCACATGTCGCACTGTATCTCAAAAACGATTCCTGATTATGGCTTAAAACTTTAAACACTTCTTAGTTATATTAATCTTAATATCTGTATACTTTTTGGTGATGATTCAAAATTTCATTTTTGAGTTATTAAGTATTTTGTAAAAAAGGGGGAGGTTTTTTTTACATGTCGCGCCATATCTCAAAATCGATTTATGATTATTGCTACAAACTTTACACACTTCTTTGTTATAATAATCTTAAGATCTGTATACTTTTTGATGACGATTCAAAATTTCATTTTTGAGTGATAGAGTATTTTTTTAAAAAGGGGGAGGATTTTTTTACATGTTGTGCCGTATCTCTATAACAATTTATGATTATTGCTTAAAACTTTACACACTTCTTTGTTATATTGATCTTGAGATCTGTATACTTTTTAGTGATGATTCAAAATTTTATTTTTGAGTTATTGAGTATTTTGTTAAACAGGGAAATTATTTTTTACATGTCGCGCAGTATCTAAAAATCGATTTATGATTATTGCTACAAACTTTACACACTTCTTTGTTATAATAATCTTAAGATCTGTATACTTTTTGATGATGATTCAAAATTTCATTTTTGAGTGATTGAGTATTTTGTAAAAAAGGGGGAGGATTTTTTTACATGTTGTGCCGTATCTCTATAACAATTTATGATTATTGCTTAAAACTTTACACACTTCTTTGTTATATTGATCTTGAGATCTTTATACTTTTTAGTGATGATTCAAAATTTTATTTTTGAGTTATTGAGTATTTTGTTAAACAGGGGAGTTTTTTAGCTCACCTGGCCCGAAGGGCCAAGTGAGCTTTTCTCATCACTTTGCGTCCGTCGTCCGTTGTCGTCGTCCGTCGTCGTCGTCGTCCTGCGTCCGGCGTTAACTTTTACAAAAATCTTCTCCTCTGAAACTACTGGGCCAAATTAAACCAAACTTGGCCACAATCATCATTGGGGTATCTAGTTTAAAAATTGTGTCCGGTGACCCGGTCAACCAACCAAGATGGCCGCCATGGCTAAAAATAGAACATAGGGGTAAAATGCAGTTTTTGGCTTATAACTTATAAAAACCAAAGCATTTAGAGCAATTCTGACATGGGGTTAAATTGTTTATCAGATCAAGATCTATCTGCCCTGAAAATTTCAGATGAATCGAACAACCTCTTGTTGGGTTGCTACCCCTAAATTGGTAATTTTAAGGAAATTTTGCAGTTTTTGGTTATTATCTTGAATAATATTATAGATAGAGATAAACTGTAAACAGCAATAATGTTCAGCAAAATAAGATTTACAAATAAGTCAACATGACCGAAATGGTCAAATGACCCCTTTAGGAGTTATTGCCCTTTATAGTCAATTTTTAACCATTATTCATAAATCTTAGTAATCTTTTACAAAAATCTTCTCCTCTGAAACTACTTTGCCAAATTAAACCAAACTTAGCCACAACCATCATTGGGGTATCTAGTTTAAAAATTGTGTCTGGTGACCCGGTCAATCAACCAAGATGGCCACCATGGCTAAAAATAGAACATAGGGTAAAATGCAGTTTTTGGCTTATAACTCGAAAACAAAAGCATTAAGAGCAAAACTGGCATGGGGTTAAATTGTTTATCAGGTCAAGATCTATCTGCTCTGAAAATTTCAGACAAACAGATTGTCAATTTTTAACAATTTTCATAAAATTTGTAAATTTTTACTAACATTTTCAACTGAAACTACTGGGCCAATCATTATAGATGGGGATATTTGTATGCAGCAAGAATGTTCAGTAAAGTTAGATCTACAAACACATCACCATCACCAAAACACAATTTTGTCACAAATCTATCTGTGTCCTTTGTTGAATATTCACATATACCAAGGTGAGCGACACAGGCTCTTTAGAGCCTCTAGTTTTACATGTCGCGCCGTATCTAAAAAATAATTTATGATTATGGCTTAAAACTTTACACAATTCTTTGTTATATTAATCTAAAGATCTGTATACTTTTTGGTTTTGATTCAAAATTTAATTTTAGTGATATTTAGTTTTTTGTAAAAAAAAACCCAGGGTGGGGGTTTCCCGCCGTGTCTCAAAAACTATATATGGTTATTGCTTAAAACTTTCTCAGAAACTATTTATGATTATTGCATATAACTTCCACATAAGACGTCGGGCGTATCATGCGCTCATGGCGCAGCTGTTTATTAAATCCTCTCTGTAAATTTAATATCATTTTCATTAAATAATCCCACGTCACAATCTTCATATTTCATTTTTTAATAATTGTTGGTTTACTTCTGCCAGTTTAATGCTAATGTAAGTGGGTTAACAATAAACAGATCGTGTTATTTTTATTAACAACAAATTAATTATTTCTGATGAAATCAATTTTTTGTTCTCAAATTTCTAATAAAGTTTTATTTTTATATGATTATTCTCAGCGTTCTTTTTTAAAGTTATTTATGACCATTCTAGCATACATGAAGCAAGTATCAATTGTCAAGTATCTATTTCCATTTAGTATATAATCTGATGTTTAATCTACCTACAGGTGGTTCATGTAAGTATACAACAGTTTCAAATGACAACTGTTCAGACGTCATAATCTTGTTGGTTTTTTTTTCTCCGAACTGAAACTGAAACTTTTGTTTCAAAAAGATTATTTGTGTCCGAAATTATCATGTTATTTTAAATTAAAAAATTAGCTGTACCTATCTTTGACATCTTATTTTCTGGACAACTATTGCTCCAATGACTCCTCTTTCTGCGGGTACAACATCAACTAGGTTTGTAGCTTGTGTTTTTGTCTATTCAGAACACCTCGTTCTGTTGTATGGGACAGGTCTTGGACCATTTTTAGCTCACCTGGCCCAAAGGGCCAAGTGAGCTTTTCTCATCACTTGGCGTCCGTCGTCCGTCGTCGTCGTCGTCGTCCTGCGTCCAGCGTTAACTTTTACAAAAATCTTCTCCTCTGAAACTACTGGGCCAAATTTAACTAAACTTGGCCACAATCATCATTGGGGTATCTAGTTTAAAAATTGTGTCCCGTGACCCGGCCAACCAACCAAGATGGCCGCCATGGCTAAAAATAGAACATAGGGGTAAAATACAGTTTTTGGCTAATAACTCAAAAACCAAAGCATTTAGAGCAAATCTGACATGGGGTTAAATTGTTTATCAGGTTAAGTTCTATCTGCCCTGAAATTTTCAGATGAATCTGACATTCCCTTGTTAGGTTGCTGCCCCTGAATTGGTAATTTTAAGGAATTTTTGCTGTTTTTGGTTATTATCTTGAATATTATTTAAGATAGAGATAAACTGTAAACAGCAATGATGTTCAGCAAAGTAAGATCTACAAATAAGTCAACATGACCAAAATGGTCAGTTGACCACTTTAGGAGTTATTGCCCTTTAAAGTCAATTTTTAACCATTTTTCGTAAATCTTAGTAACTTTTACAAAAATCTTCTCCTCTGAAACTACTGAGCCAAATTAATTGAAACTTGGCCACAATCATCATTGGGGTATCTAGTTTATAAATTGTGTCCAATGACCTGGCAATCAAACCAAGATGGCAACCATGGCTAAAAATAGAACATGGGGTAAAATGCAGTTTTTGGCTTATAACTCAAAAACCAAAGCATTAAGAGCAAATCTGATCGGAAGTAAAATTGTTGATTAGGTCAAGATCTATCTACCCTGGAATTTTCAGATGAATTGGATCATCGGTTGTTAGGTTGCTGCCCCTGAATTGGTAATTTTGAGGAAATTTTTCTGTTTTTCTGTTATTATCTTGAATATTATTATAGATAGAGATAAACTGTAAACAGCAATAATGTACAACAAAGTAAGAACTAAAAATGAGTCAACATGACCAAAATAGTCAATTGACCCCCTAAGGAGTTATTGACCTTCATAGTCAATTTTTAACAATTTTCACAAAATTTGTAGATTTTCACCTACATTTTCCACAGAAACTACTGTTACAGATAGAGATAATTGTAAGCAGCAAAATTGTTTAGTAAAGTAAGATCTACAAACACATCACCATCACTAAAACACAATTTTGTCATGAATCCATCTGTGTACAATGTTTAATATTAACATAGACCAAGGTGAGCGACACAGGCTCTTTAGAGCCTCTAGTTTGTCCTAATTGCCTCAACATTTTCTCTTATCTATTCATTGTTTTTTTTATCTTAAAATCATCTGCAACTTGATTTAAAATGCATTCCCTCAACACTCACAATTCAAAAATAGAAAAGTCTGCTAATTCGATATATTTTTGGTGCTCTTGAACTGAGTCAACAGCTTCTTTTTCTGCAGAACAATGTTTTGAATTTTTGATAACATTCAGAAAGGTTCATGTCTATCAAATAATTGTCAATCAAATTCTTATAAATTATGCTGTTAATTTTTTAGTTTTTCATTTGTTTTACATTATTCATGTCATGGTCATTTATAGTTGACTAGGTTTTCTCAATGTTGAAGGTGTATCTGTGACTTAAAATTGCCTACCTCCACAATATGTATGTAGTTGTTTCATTGGCATTCTTGCCACATCTACTCATTTAATAGTTTATATAGAAAAATGAATATGGAATTATTTTGACTCTTCAGTAATTATTTCATATAAGATTTTATTAACATGCTTTTATTTTTTCAGAGCTCGTTATGTATTTGAACCTGCACAAGAGCATATATATGTATTAATGAAAAAAGATAGTTATCCAAGATATCTTAGATCTGATCAGTTTAAAGATTTAATGGAAAAAGCCAAACAACAACCTCTAACAAAACGCAGGTGAGTGAGAAACCATATGAATAAAAATTCATTATTTATTTAGATTCCATTGGCAGATCCAGGGGGGAGGGTTCTGCGGGTTGGAACCCCCCATTTTTTTTGGCCGATCAATGCATTTGAATGGGGACATATAGTTGGAACCCTCCCTTTGTCTTGGGTTGGGAACCCCCCTTTTTAAAATGGCTGGATCTGCCCCTGGATTCACTGTATTGTCAAACAAATTGACGTAAGCTCTTAAGAATTTACTGAATATAAATTATATGTAGTAAAGATTGAAACTAAACATGCTGTAAATTTGAGAATGGAAATGGGGAATGTGTCAAAGAGCAGAAAACAGCACAAGGCCACCAATGGGTCTTCAACACAGCGAAAAAAATATCATCCTGGTATACACTCTCTATTATCTTGTATATTATAAGAACATAAACCTGAAGCACAGGAGGCACTCGGTCTACAAAAGGCTCTAAAAACAAATATAGTTAGAAAAGTGCACAATTCTAGAACTTATGAAAATCTACTGTAAAACAATCAATATAAAAGATTTTACTTACAAAAATTTGTAAACAGATATATTGGCTGCAAATATGTTTATTTTATGTCCTATCAATTGAAGAATCTATCATGAATTCTACTTCATCATTGTGTTCTTGAAAGTTCTTTTTCAGAGGCTACAACATTTTCTTCTTGTTTAAATATTTAAAGCTTTTGATAATATATCTAAAGATAAAAGTAGTAGATCAACCAGATTTTATACAAAAGCCATTAAATTATATCTTATATTCTTGGTACATCTATTCACCATGCATTTATTATCTGCTTCACGATGCTACATGGCAATAAATGGAATAAATTCAATGTATTTTTTATTTCTGTAGATTTTTCTTTGGAGGACCAAAGAAACGACCTTCAACACCAAGTCCAAAGATAAATCGTCGTCATGGTAGTTCTTCCAGTGATAGGGATGTGAGTTCTGACATCAGTGGAGAATCATCACCAGTCCATGTGGCTCATCATTCTTTCAGCACAGGAAATCTACAGGATTTAGACTCGCACAAATCCTCACGAACTAATTCAAGGTAATTATTGCAATTAGTCGAGCACAAAATAGACACCAGTAAATGTTCATGACTCATTGGGATTAGTTAATTTGTACCCAGTATATTGTTTGGGGGCCTGAGTGAAGGAGTAGTCTTAGGACTTACATGATAACTTGCCCGTCTCTGTGTAAGCTAGCTTCCCCCACCAATGAAAATATAATATAAAGTGGCATTCAACAACAACAATTACTAAGTTACAAATAGTTTTCCAATCTACATCTGTTTTCAAAGCCAAAAGTCCCTTCCCACTTCCATTCCTAGGGTATATATAGTTTGTTTTTCTGAAGTTTTCGGACCTAATTTTCTTATTTAATATTATTGATTTCGGGGTACTTGGTTTGCCCATTTGAAAAATGGAGGATTCCATGTGTCTTAAAGATAGAGTATATAAATGTGTAACAAATCTCTCATTTTACACCCTATCTTTCAATAATTATAATTACATACAGAGCATGCACTTGAGTAGATTTCTCTAGTTAGCTCAACATTTGTTTAAAAGGACAAGTTACAAATAATTTTTTTATAATCGGCTTTGTCTACAATGAATAAACATGACCAGGGTTCAACAATTAGGTCACCTTAAGGCCAAAGATTTGCATCCATGGATCTATAAATTTGAAAAAGTCATGCTAAATAGTTTAAAAGCTTCTGTAAAAAAAACTCTTTGATACAGGAGGGGGCAGGACCTTTATTCTGGACATCGGGATTGAGTGTTTTCAAGCTCAGGATTTGGGGATTGATCCTTTCGCGACCAGGGAATTCTTTTTTCGAATTTCTTTAAATCGGGGACCTCATATGATTTCATGTTTTTAAGCTGGGGATTTTGGGATCAGAACCCCTTCAGCCCCCTCTTTCAGCTTGATTTCCTTGGAAATTTGGCACTGAACAAGATGCAAACACTTTGAAAAATCTATTTACTTTCAATTGTATTCTTCTGCAATATACAGTTTAGCAAAATGATATTGTATTTTCTTTCTAACTGAATTTGCTGTTTTGAGTGAAAGGTATTTATAAAAAAGAAATGACATTATTTAAACCATATCATAAGATACAAGAAATAAATAATCATGCTGTTTGCAGCTCAAAATTTTTAAGATTCAGAATTTTGTTTGTTGAATTGATAAAAAAAATTATTTTAAGCTTACAGTACTAGTATGGATACAGCACCTTTTTAGTGTTGAATACAATATAGTAGCTTCTAGACATTGATTTTTGGTTTGCATGTCTTACTGGGTTCATGTTTCAGCCTTCACAATAAAAAGATTTTCACCAATGGCATGATAAACCTTAAATGATTATTTAAATATCATTACACAGAACATTTTTACCTATCCAAAGTCTGACCTTGGACAAATGACTAAATTGATTAATTGTAAAGACTGGTGTCCAGAATTTTTTGTTTTAATGTCTAATTTTATTCAAAGTTATCCTATCACTCAAAACAGCAAATTTGAAATACACTGTTGGCCTATACTATAGGCAAAATATATAATGGATCTACCAGTTTGACTGTGTCTTATTTGTCTGTTTCATTTATCTGCACAAGAATTATAATGTCTTTGTCTAGCCTTGAAGGATTCAAAAAGCAAGACTTAGGTATCTGTTTCCATCAGCAGCATCTATTTGTTATGATTAGGTCAGATTAAAGGGACACACTTATAATGAGTTAATGTTATTTGGTATGCAGTTGTAAAAGCATTAGCACATATCATTTTCATGGAGATTTAGTTTGGGGTGTCCCCACAGTCATGGTAAATTGACTTTGAAAGTTTATGATTGTTCTCATGTTAAGGTTTGTATTACAATTAGTTGAAGGGGAATCACTCAAGATTAGTTAATGATATTTGGTATGTAGTTGTATTAGCATTGGCATGTCTTATTACCAAAGACATTATTTTGATTTGTACCTTCAGTCATGGTTCAGTGACGTTTGATATTTTGCATATTTCACATGTTCAATTATTACTTTTTATGCCCCACCTATGATAATTAGGGGCATTATGTTTTCTGGTCTGTGCGTCCGATGTCCATACATCTGTCTGTCCCTCTTCAGATTATAGTTTTGTTTGGTCAAGGTAGTTGTTGATGAAGCTAATGTCCAATCGACTTGAAACTCAGTACAATTGTTGCTTATGATATGATCTTTCTAGTTTTAATGTCAAGTTTTATTTTTCACCCACTTTCACTGTCCATTGATCATGAACAATGATAGTGTGAGTTGGTCATCTGTGTACTTTGGACACATTCTGGTTTAATTTCAACATTTCCATTTTTACTATCAGAATTAGATACAGGCTAGATATGTCTCTTGGTCAACATTTTATTTGAATTTTTCATCAAAGTATTTTAAATATGAACAGAAGTCTGTCCCAACATTTTGCCCAAAGATTTTCTTTTGCCTTTTTGAATACTAAATAATAAGATATGTTAAACTTTCTACAAATGCTTAGAACATTCCATTTCCGGTAAGAATATTTGTCTTTTGATATTTCTTTATTGAATGTGCATGAAGAATAAGTAGTAGTCATTATTAAGAAATTTGTTGTTATTTAGAGGTTAACAAAATTTTCTATTTTTTTTTATAAATGTAAAGGGGATGATTGAAAAAAGACAAAAACTGATCAACTATAATTACTTTACATGGTTTAAAAATTTCTTATCTTAAGCATGCATTTTCGTTCGAAGTATTTCCATGGTTACTGTCAAATTAGTTTAAAGTTGATTAAGGAATGTTACTGGTAATGTCAATTTTTTAATACGGTGGGAAAGTCGGAAGACGCATTTCTGTTTTCTTAATTTTAAACTAAATAATTTGTTGCATTGCTGTCTCATTGATGTGTACATCTCATTTTAGGATTTTACTCCTTACATTCATTAATTTATTAGCATTTTAAAAAGGCCAATACTACACATACTTATCTATCAAATAGACAACTTTTAAAAGGATCAGATTCTAGTTTAATGACCAGGTAAGAGTGACCCCCCTTGTCAAAATTCATTTGATGTTTCTCATTTTAAGAGCACTTTTTTCCAATGCACAGTCTTTTCATATCATTTAATTGTTTATATATACACCTTACATATTTTACTAGCTCAAAACACCAATACAATGTTGTTATACCTGCTAGCAGGGCAGCAAACACCATGCTGAAATAAATCTGTTGTCTTTTCCATACATTTTCAGTACAGTACCAATTTTTATATTACCCATAAGATCATACATCTTCAATGTTGTTTTTATTTTTATTTAAAAAGGTTTTATGTTGTGATGGAAAATTTATAGCATTTGTAGTGTAAGTTGTTTTTGTCTTTGGTTTTTTTCCGGTGACAGCTTTTGTTTTGTAGCCATGTAACCAAATCTGCTATCACATATATCTCTAGAGAGTAGATCGCTTAATGTTATCTAATCGAAGAAATATAGCAGCATCTTTGCAGCAAAATAAAATCCTAATTAAACAGATCACATATCATGATCACCCAAAGGTCTTGCTTCAGAACGCTGCTCAGCAGCAGCATGTTAAATTGTGATATCATCCCACTCCAGTAAGTAAGCATTCCCGAATTTACCAATACAGAATGGATTAATATCATAGTTAATAGGATAATTTGATGAAATCCTTTTTATACATGATTGTATGACATTTTGCAGCAACAAGTATGATTTTCAGAATACATGGAATAGATTTGCCAAAATAAATTAAACTCAAAAATTTAACCAATGTGTTGTTTAAAAACATTGTCAAACTGGTTTCCAATTTTGAAGGTCATCTTATTTCTCCTTTAAAGAACGCACAGTGAAAGAATTTACAAGTAATTTCAACTGAATTAATTCATACGAGGCTAGTGCTAGACACGATTTTTCAATTAATTACAAATTTCAGCTTAATTTATTTCAATGTCAGTTTTGTTGTTTAAAGATATCTTCTAGAGTCACTGTGGACAAAAGCCATGGAAGTAGTTCATTCCAAACCAGAATAATTTGGTAAAAAAGTCATATTTATCTTACTGCTTATGATTTAGAACTAACATGATAGTCATTACATAAAACATTAACACAATCTTACAGGTATAGGTTTAGGTGGCAGTGATTGGGAACTTATACAAATTTAAAAGCATGATGTGGTGGACATTAGTAAATTATTATGGGTATATATGAATATACTAAAGACCTCCTCTGTTTTTGGTGTAATGTAAGGTTATAAATAACTTGCTTCATGAGAAATGATTTTACTAACAACTGTTGTCAAAACTGCATTGGAATTGTGACTATAAATTCAAATTGTTTTGATAATAATATATATTGTAGCAGAAACCACTCATCTATGAACAATTGATCAATTTTTATTAAGATTGTTAAATAATCTTTTTAATTTTGGAATGGAAATTGCACATGTGAAACAGTTTCAGTCAGATAGCTTTGCAACAAATTTGGATTCAAGTGACTTGATTTAAAGAACGGTCACTGTATAAAAAAAACCTTATTTCATTTATAATAGAATTACAATTTGTGAGAAAATTTGTCAACAGATGATTGACTTCTGATATAATTATTGATAACAATGAGCCCTGAACCCTGGTGTATGTTGAAGGCCTAGAATTCAAGTAGGCTTGTGCTTACTAATGCTTCCTTACAAATTTTACCTTGTTTTGTAGAATTAAAATACATAAGAAAGATAAAGATTGGAAATTTTTATAAAAGGAAATTTAAAGAAAAAAAAGATAACCTTTGAAACTTGAGTGAAAATATTTATATAAAATGTAAAGTTAAAGGAGATTTTCTAATGAACTTGTGGATTGTGAGTAGCTTATATTACCAGTAGACCTGTAGAAGGCTTAGATGTAAAATAAATACAAAAGAACAATCAAGGTGAAAAATAGTGGAAGCATCCACAATTAGTATATACTGCATGAAAGTTGTATAGATTAGTATCAGGACATTTAGTCATTTTTATTTTGCTTGCAGTGTAAGATATAGGGAAGGTATTCTGGGTAATCTAATTGTAGATAGCTTCATTTTTCAGCAGGTAGAAGAACTGGAATTTGATACCATATGTTCTGAAGTTTCCCTGTCGTATATGTACTATGTCCATGACCTCAATTTCATGGTTCATTCCACTACATGATTATTGCGTGTTTTTCTCATTTATTTTGAGTAAAAGGACAGCTATATTTGGTACATAGAATCATTCCAACTTCCAAGGTATACATATCAGAAAGGGTTCATCTGACCTTGACCTTATTTCATAAATAAGTAATCAGTTTTATGGTTTGGTACTATAAACAAAAGGTCATCAGTATTTTGTGTATGGAATGAATGCATGCTGAACATGTCCATCTATTATGGTTCATCTGACCTTGACCTCATCATTTTATAATTCATTTGTCAACCCCTTAAAGTTAGTTTTTTTTCTCAAATACTTTAAGTGATAAGTCAACTATATTTGGTGTAGGGTTTGATTGTAAGATTTATTTTTTTACCCCCTTTGACTTGGTTCATCTGACCTTGACCTCATATTCATGTTTTAGTTTTTAATATGAGGTTCATTTCTTAGATTAAAAGTATTATGTCAAATATACTTTGTGACTTTTGTGTATGGGGACATGTTGATCTCCTAGGAATTATCTGGTCTTGACCTCCTTTTCATGGATCAATGATAATGTTTGGTCAATGTGATACCTTGTGTTTAAAATATTTATTTATTGATTAATAAGTTTTTCTTGTTTTTTGTTCTATAAAATTTATGCACAACATATCATCATTATATCTGTATTTATATCCATATATGTCCATCAATATCATTCAAATATCTACAAAAGTGGTGAATTTAATCATAAGTTATAAAATACCATAGGAGTAACTCTCACATCAAGGATATCACAGTATTTTCACTTAAAAATTTAAATTTTCATCTTTAAAAAATTTCAGAAAAGAGGACAAACCGAAACCAAAAATTGTTCACTTGGAAACAAGGTAAAATTTGTAATTGCTGCTTCCCTTTGTTGCATGACTCTGCATCATATATAATTATTATGTTATGATGTATAGAGAAGCTACCGTAGAAGCATGAACACAGAATATTATATTGGAACAAGTATTTGATCATCTGAATCAACATGATGGTAAAAGTTAAAATGAAAGTAAACTTTAGAATATCATTTAAATATCTTATTGCTTCTGTCTTCATCTTAAAACTGGAGCTCTATATCATGTGTAATCTGTTTTCAGTTAATACCAGTAGTACTATGTCAACAATTTGGTTTATAGAGAGGTGTTCATGTCTGTCCATGAGGATTTAGTTGACCATGCCGTTATGTTCTTGTTTCAGTGATCAGTGGTAGTTTTAATTTTTTTTTAATTTCAGACACCACACTGTATAAGCAATAGGTCAACTATGTTTTTATGCCCCATTTATGGGCATTGTGTTTTCTGGTTTATGGGTCGGTCTGTCCATTCATCCGTTGGTCAGTCTTGTCTCGCTTCAGGTAAAAGTTTTTGGTCAAGGTAGTTTTTGACGAAGTTGAAGTCCAATCAACTTGAAACTTATTACACATGTTCCTTATGATATGTTCTTTCAAATTTTAATGCCAAATTAGAGTTCTTACCCTATGTTCACGGTCCACTGAACATAGAAAATGATAGTGCGGATTGAGCATATGTATAGTAGGGACACATTCATGTTTTAAAAATGATTGAAAATGTACATGTATGTCTAGCAGATTTTACCTGAACTCTTCAAGTCATTCTTACGGTTCATTGACTATTGTTAAGAGTATTAGGTCTGTTTCTTAGATACTGTAATTTAACTAAATTGGATAGGAATGATGTTTGTAAGTTGTATGTTATTGTCTGGCAGGTTTATCTGACATCAACAACTTTTTTATGGTTCTTTTGTCGGTAGTTTTTGTGATTACCTCTGTTTCTCAGATACTATATATACAAGTGATAGGTGAAGTATTTTGATATTTTATGTCTATCTAATGTTTGTAAGTTGTACACGCCAAGGTATATATCCATCGGACATAGTTTATCTGATCTTAACCTTACCTCATGAATTATTGATATGAAAAGTGCTGTAAGGACCATTATTTTAAAGACTGATATAAATTGAGTGCAGGCAAAGCATATACATGTACATACATTTTTGTTAATTATTTTCATTAAGGACGAGATACTTTAAAATTAAGAGAAATAACACTTTATTACAAGCAATAGAGTATTACCTCCATATTAGTGCTAGGCATTATTTCAGTTGTAGAGAGATTTCAATTAAATTTCCTTTGTTTACTTCCTGTTACATTTTCTTATCAGAATAATTTTGGTGGAGAAATTATAATTGTGTATTGAATACAATATTTTGTTTATATTTTTTAGGTATATATTTGTATATAGAAAAGGCATTATTATGATATATGCTTTTATATATAATTGTATAATTTTATATTTGATTGTTATGTTAATCTTATCTTTATATCCTAATATCTGTATTAACTTCTATATCATTTTAAACCCAGAATTTGATTATTATTGCATTTGCTTTAAAGTCGAGAAAGAATTAAATTAAATAGCACACAGACTAGTGCTATTAAACAGTTGTAGAAAGTCTTATATTTTTATTCAGTATGTTGTTTATTTTTAGATTTTAAAAGATTCACATCATGTTTTAGTAGGTTAATTAGTGGTTGTTTTGTTTCTTTCCCTAACAAACATTTCAATAATATTCAGAAGGATTTATACAGAAATAGGTAGCAGCTATAATGAAAGATGATTATACATTTATAAATGAGTTTCTAATGATTTCAGCAGACTGGAAATAATAAAAAGGAATCCTTCACATTTAAATAATTAATAAAAAGGATAGAGGAGACATTGGTAATAGGACATTTATACTTTCTGTCCTTTCAATTAGTTTTGGCGTTATCAGTTACTTGGAAAATTATCAATTATGAGTTAAATTTAATAATTTATTTATTATTATTTCTAGTGGTCTTTCACCAGGATCTGTACGGCGACGATCAGAGGAACCAACAAGAATCCTGAGTGTAAATAGTGGAAGTAATCGTCGGAAGAGCAATCTGGAAGTCCCTAAACACTATGGAGTTAATGTAGATAAACGGAAAGTCGAGGTCACACAAACTAAAAGTTTAAATGTACCAAAGACAAACAGTGTTGCACCATGGGAAGGATCACAATAATTTTATAGATATTTAGTATAGATGACAATTAACTGTGGAGTTTTTAATTTCAAATGCTTTATTCTCTAGTCATACTGAAAGTGAATAGTAAAATACTAGTCCAGATTTTTATCGAATTATTTTAGCATAGTTTAGATTATTATAAAAACCTGTTATGTTTCAATATCTGGGTATATATTAAAGACAATAAGGTGTTTATTGACGATTTTAGTGTGAGGTTATAAGAGAATTTTTTTCAGGTAAGGCAATATAGCTGAAAAAATAATTTTTTACTTTAATTTGATCAAATTGTCAAGACTATAGCAAATTTAATAATGATACTGGCTGGTTATTTTGGTCATTTTGGTCATTCAGTGTTATGTCAATTAATCCATGACCAAATTAATGGAATTAAATCTTATAAGAAAAAATAATTTTTGCCTTACAAACTTTGATCAAGGATATTCCCCTTTCAATGTTAAAGTTTTAAAGCACAATTTTACAGTCCTTTTGATAGTCACAACTCTTTAGGGAAATTCACATTGTTACATTGTAAGTTTTTATTCTGTTACTACATAGTTAAGGTAGAAATTAAATAACATATTTGCATGTCTATGTAGTCCAATTTGAATAAACCAATTCCCATGAGAAGAATACGTACCGTCAAGTGATAAGAATATCACCTCTCTAATTTCGCTATGCATTTAAACAAATTTCAAAACTGAAAGGGTAAGAGTTTTCTATTTTAAGATCTAGATCTGTTTAATTGTAACCATCTTGTGTTACAAAAATTAAGAAAAAAACATTATTTAGGTGTGATGATCTTGTAAAACCATATGTAAATTTCAGATAACCCTTTTTCACTTAGATATGCACAATAATTGTGAGCACCACCACAAACTATTTTTGTCACCTTTGTTTTTATTTTGATAGAAAAAAAAAGATTTTTTTATGCAAGGAAATCTAATACAAAGAAATGGAAAAATTTATCTTTATTCTTTGACTCAGATGACCTGTAAATTATAATATATAATTTAAACCTTACTGACCAACTGCCATGGCTTCTTATACATTGAAAATCAGAAGAAAAAACTCAATAATTCTGAAAATCTTAGATTTGGCCAAAAGTGCTACCAAACTTTAATCAAATGATTCATTTTCTTTCAAAATGGCAAAAATAGCAAGTTGGCGAAAAATGAAGTGACTGAGATGTAAGTGACAAACTCAGAGAAAGAAACTTTATAAATGACCAGTCTTAAGTGTGCCTCAGCAAAGTATATGTATATAACAATAACATAAACATCTTATTTCTAGATATGAAATCCTTTTCATGTGTTAATAACCTTTCCATGACAAGTATTGCAATATAAGTGCTCACTGCTATCCTATTTATTTCTTTATGAATTTAACAATCTTTTTTTTTATACTGAGATCTTAAGACAATATTTTTATATAGATTTGTTGACTGATTTAAGTACACATTATCATTCTTGAAAATTGCTTTGATTACCCGAAAGGACATTTTAAATATTAAAGACAAGATTTTTTGTAAACAAAATCCATATTAGAATGTATTATAGATTTAAATTTAAACAAAATGCAATATAAAGATATAGACCCACAATTGTATTTCCAAAGACATTTTCAGACACAGACTATTGAGTTGTTTTGATTTGATAAATAAACCTACTATACATTGAAATTCACCCTATGGAAACATTATAATATTGTCTCCAGATTGTAGGATCACATGCCTATTTGAGATCAGTCATAGTGCATAGTGATTATTTTAATTGTGTAGTATTAAGATATGTAGTAGTTTTAAAGATTTATTGAACAAGTTAGTGTTTTTAATGTTAATTAAATACAAAAGCTCTTAAAGTGCTGTATTCTGATGCATTTGTAATAATCAATTAAACTTGTCAATACCATATATAAATGTTTATACAATGTTTGTGAAATTTTCGAAATAGTTAGAACAAATTTCAACTGAAGATAAAAGCATATGTTATTAGTCTTATCTGTCTTATGCAACTTATTCCTTCAAAACCATGACATTTTAAATGAAAAGGTGTTTCAAGGCCATATCAAATGTATTTTTTGGGGTAGGTGGGAATTCCAACATGAATTTTATGCAATTTGCAGTTTTTCATAAAAAGATGTTTCATCATAATGACAATGCAGAAATCCTGCTCAATAATTATTGACTATAAGCATGAATTAGTGCTCTTGAAATTTGATATTTGTTGGTAAAAACATTTTTTTCCCAAAAATATGAAAGATGTGCCATAATTGACCGCTGTGTGTGTGTGCTTTTTACAGAAAAAATCTATAATTTTTATTTAAATCTTGAAACAATTATAACAGAAATCTGTGTTTAAATGTTATGAAATTCCTAAGGATTACTTAATTGTTGATATCTCAATTGTTTCTAGGAAACTTTATTTGTTTTGCACTTGTATGTAAATTTTCTGTTAAGATTGTACAGTAGGACATATTTTAAAAAATAAAACTAATTGTATTTTAATTTGTTATTCTCATTTACCTGTTATATAGATATTCAATTATTTTGTTATTATAAATGTTTCTTACATGGAAACTTATACCTTGTAGCACTGGCGCATAACGTGTAGTTGGTCACCAAATAATAGAACTCCAAATAATAAAACTCATTACGGTCACAAAGGTCATGTTTTAAGATGTCCAGAATGAAAAGCTTTTTTGATACATTAGACTGTTTCAACACATCTGTGACAAGCTCTGTCATTAAAGAAAAAGCTGTTTTCTAATCAGTCAAACTTTGACAGCTAATTTTGCTGATAGAACATCTTAATCAAAGTCAGTACACTAGAAAGACTATTCTGTTTGTAAGGTCTGTTTAGTAACTAACTAAAGCAGTATTATCACTTTATCATAAATTAACTCTCAAAATCTTGCGGTGTTGTGGTGTGCAGTAAAGTGGGTTGCCTAGATACAGACAAACTTATCTATCAGCATGTAATAGTAAAAATCCTTTGAAATATCAAAAATAACAATTTGTTGTCAAAAGTTCAGAAATTTTTTATGCTGTCATTTATTTTCAAACTTTTATTAAAGACATGTTAAGACTTCATTACTTATTTGTGACCAGAGTTCTGATTTATTCCACAGTGCACAAAGTAGAATAGGTGACTGTTTATTAAACCATTGTGATACATACTATTAGCCATAAAATGTTGATCAATTTATACAAGTTTATTTTCATTTGTTATGTTAGAATTGAAATGTTTTTTTATGTTTTGATAGAATTTATTGTTGATTTTTTGTTTTTTAGTATGTCTGAATACATTGTGTGGATGGTATGATTATTGTTTAAAATGGGCAACTGTAACAATTGATCCAAGAAAGCATGTTGATTATTGGTCCTTCTAGTTTGAAGACAGAATTTCATTACAATTTTTCCTCATATTGTCATCCATTGATAACATTTTGCAATGCCACATTATTTAAAGCCAACAAAGCCAACCAATGGTGAATATTAAAAAAAATCGTGCTTAAAATTATTCCTTTGCACATTGACCTAGTCTGCCTCAAGTTTTTGTCTGAAAACTGATATGCACTCAACACCAACACTTTTCATGTAAAATATTCTCAATAATAAACATAAAACATTATCCACATTTAAAGACACCATAATGGTTTTGTAAAGGTTTAAATGTTTTTTTCTTGGATTTAGAATTTATTAACTGCATTTCCTTTTCATTCATAAAATATTTTTTACACTATATCATACTGTCTTGACATTGAAATATTTAAATTCAGCGTCTAAATATTACCAAGCATAATTATTATTGTTTGAATTATACAGAGTACTATACATAATTCCATTGTTATATAATTCAAGATAATAAATGTGTGAATGAGTTGATACCTGCTCGTTATAACTGATTAATATTTTTTTTATTTTGTACAAAGTAAATCCCATTGAGTTATATGCTGATATTTTTTAGAAATAATTTTAATTTTAGAAAGTTTGCCTATGGAAATGTTTTATATTTTTACCCAGATTTGATTTTGTATAAAAATATGTTATATTAAACTGATATTCTGAACCACATCAATTGTTATGAACTAATTTAGAATGAATAAAACATTTAAAAAATCACAAAATATGATTGTTTGTTTTCTATCAGAAGAAGTAATTGGGGCCAAAAAGTCAATAACTATATGTATCTATACTATATCCTGAATATGCATGAAATGTTTGCACTAAAAGCAGGAGTTTTGGCTGGCAACAAAGCCAGATTCAACCCACCATGTTTTCTTAAAATGTTCTGTACCAAGTCAGGAAAATGGCCATTGTTATATGACTGTTTGTTTCTGTGTGTGTTGTATTTTGGTGTTGTGTTTCTGTTGCGTCGTAGTTCTTCTCTTATATTTGGTGTGTTTCCCTAAGTTTTAGCTTGTAACCCTGATTTGTATTTTGCTCAATTTTGAATTCTGAACAGCGATATACTGCTGTTACCTTTATTTGCCACACCATATTAAGTCAACAGCAACCAATCTAACAATAGATGAACACTCAGTTTTGAGGTATAAAGTCATTGCTTCTTTGTCAAATTATTTTATCAACGATATTAATGTAGTTTTTATACGACCACAAAATTTGAAAATTTTTCGTCGTATATTGCTATCACGTTGGCGTCGTCGTCATCGTCGTCGTCCGAATACTTTTAGTTTTCGCACTCTAACTTTAGTAAAAGTGAATAGAAATCTATGAAATTTTAACACAAGGTTTATGACCACAAAAGGAAGGTTGGGATTGATTTTGGTAGTTTTTATCCCAACATTTTAGGAATTAGGGGCCAAAAAGGGCCCAAATAAACATATTCTTTTTTTTTCGCACAGTAACTTTAGTTTAAGTAAATAGAAATCTATGAAATTTTGACACAAGGTTTATAACCACAAAAGGAAGGTTGGGATTGATTTTGGGAGTTTTGGTTCTAACAGTTTAGGAATAAGGGGCCAAAAAGGTGTCCAAATAAGCATTTTTCTTGGTTTTTAAGTAATTAGAAATCAATTGGAGTTATCTTTCTTTGTATAGAATAGTAGTTGAATCAACTTTTTTGCACCATAACTTTAGTATAAGTGAATGGAAATCTATGAAATTTAATCAGAAGGTGTATGACCACAAAAGGAAGATTGGTATTGATTTTGGGAGTTTTGGTCCGTATAGTTTAGGAATTAGGGGCCAAAAAGGGGTCAAAATAAGCATATTTTTTTGGTTTTCGCACCATAACTTTAGTATAAGTAAATAGAAATCTATGAAATTTAAACACAAGGTTTATGACAATAAAAGGAAGGTTGGTATTGATTTTGGGAGTTTTGGTCCTAACAGTTTAGGAATAAGAGGCCCAAAGGGTCCCAAAATTAAACTTTGTTTGATTTCATTAAAAATTGAATAATTAGGGTTCTTTGATATGCCGAATCTAACTGTGTATGTAGATTCTTAATTTTTGGTCTCGTTTTCAAATTGATCCACATTAAGGTCCAAAGGGTCAAAAATTTAACTTTGTTTGATTTGGACAAAAATTGAATCCTTGGGGTTCTTTGATATGCTGAATCTAAAAATGTTCTTATATTTTTGATTATTGGCCCAGTTTTCAAGTTGGTCCAAATTAGGGTCCCAAATCAAACTTTGTTTGATTTCATCAAAAATTGAATAAATGGGGTTCTTTGATAAGCCAAATCTAACTGTGTATGTAGATTCTTAATTTTTGGTCCTGTTTTCAAATTGGTCTACATTAAAGTCCAAAGGGTCCAAAATTAAACTTAGTTTGATTTTAACAAAAATTGAATTCTTGGGCTTCTTTGATATGCTGAATCCAAACATGTACTTAGATTTTTGATTATGGGCTGGTCCAAATCAGGATCTAATCTTTACCATTCAGTGATAACAAGCACATTTTTACATTTTGATATTTTATGATGTATTTAAATGAGTAATTATTGTTGCAAACTCCATTAAAAATTTGAATTGAGATCAGTTTTGGAATAAAGGATAGGGGGATGTGAAACAAAAATGGGGGGGGGGGGGTCAATTTTTCTCATTTGAAATTTCATAAATAAAAAGAAATTTCTACAATTTTTTTTTTGAGAGGATTAATATTCAACAGCATAGTGAATTGCTCTAAGGCAAAACAAAAATTTTAAGTTCATTAGACCACATTCATTCTGTGTCAGAAACCTATGCTGTGTCAACTATTTAATCACAATCCAAATTTAGAGCTGTATCCAGCTTGAATGTTGTGTTCATACTTGCCCCAACCATTCAGGGTTCAACCTCTGCGGTCGTATAAAGCTGCGCCCTGCGGAGCATCTGGTTAGATTTGTTTGTGTTTGTATAAAAATATTAAGTCAATTTTTATGCGTGTTTACACTGGTTTGACCTATTATGCCTGTTAAGGTTGCTCACCAAATTTTGACTGAACTACAAACAACTGTAGGTTTAGCTAGCTATTAAACCACGTTTAATAGTTATCAAAGGTACTAGGATTATAATTTAGTTCTCCAGACGCACGTTTCGTCTACACAAGACTCATCAGTGACGCTCATATCAAATTATGTATAAAGCCAAACAAATACGAAGTTGAAGAGCATTTAGGATCCAAAATTCCAAAAAGTTGTGCCAAATACGAACCCTCCATTTCCTTTTGGAAATGACTGTATCAAGTCATGTATATGACCGTAGTTTTCCATTTTTAACGTTTCATTTTGTCTGTTAATATGGACTCCCAATTTTCATGTACCTTCCTTCTAGTTCGTTTTTTTTTGTTATACTTTTTTTCATACTCAAAACTTAAATATCAAGATATATTGACCATATTAACTATTGCAAAGTATATTTTACTCACAAAGCACTCTTTTCAATTTGACTTCTGTAAACATATATTACGAAACGTACTGTGCGATATCAAAATAAATTGTCTATGCCTTTCACTATGTCTACTGTTGTGAGTCTGTTAGTCTGTAATTCATCTACCTTCCAATATTATGTTAAAGTTTTTGATAACATCTATTTTCCAAAAAACTTCAGAATTATATATAGATTAGGGTTTTGACAAAGGTTTCAGGTTCATTGGACATGAACACGAGATAGTCCATGGGGAGTATGTTATCCTATCTGATTCAAAGGGTCATTGTGAGATATTGCCATTACTTGGCTTCTGTCATCTTTTTACTTATATAAAAACCGTTTTACTCATAACTGATCGTCAATTGGAACAGAACCTATGCCACTATGTATGATGATCCTTTCTGCCAACCAACCAATAGAAATCAAACATGGATAAAAAGCATAAACTAAGTATTGTTTATTATCTCAAAAAAAGTTAAAAGTATAGCAAAACCTTACAGAAAAAATATGTTCAGAATGATATATCTACTGTCAATTTTGTCAAAGACTCAGAAATCTTCTCCGGGAATTTTTGCCCTTGAATTGAAATATTTACTTATTTTAAAATCACCTTGAAGAAAGGGACAGAGTTAACTAAAGCATGTCATACTTCAGCTATAACAAAATTCCTAGTATCAGAAAAACAAACCTCACAAAAAAATTAAGCTTAGACCAATGAGAATGAGGAAAGTCAGTTGTATTCAGCTAGAAAAATATGTACCCCAATGTCTGCATTACTTCCATCAACCACATATAGTCACCCTTATGCTTAGAGTATCCGCTTCATCATGAAAACATAATCTGACTGGAACCACGAAAATGAGGTCAAGTTCAAACAGACATGTACACTATACAATAATTTTGAACATAACATATATTTGATATAATACTTATAAAACTATGAAACATTTACCAGTGAACAATAAACATGAGGTCAGGATAAGGTCAACAGGATAGGTACTCGATATTGCACACATCAAATATAATAGTTGGCTTAGTGCTTACAGTATGTGAGATAAGGACCTCACCACAAATACGTAACATTAAAAACTGTTTTAGAAAATAAGCTCGGAAGTCAGGTGAACCAATATATCAAATAAAGGCATCAGTAGTATACCGCTGTTCAAAACTCATAAATCCATGGACAAAAAACAAATTCGGGGAAATAAACTAAAACTTAGGGAAACGCATTAAATGTAGTAGGAGAACAACGACATAACATTAAAATGTAACATATTAAAATATCGTTATAAAATTACTCATAATAAGTGAAAGTTTACTTAACGAAACAAAAAAATGTAAGACGACTCTTCATACGAAAATTGTACTCCTGTAGCTTTGTTTTTATAAATTAAGATTGTACATAACAGAATATTTAAAGTCAAATTATTTGGGGGGAAATTATATAAAATATAAAGATCACGAAAACCAGCAAAGAATCAAGTTTTAAGGACATTTTCATATGGTTAGGAACTGGAACGATACTGTTTGGATTTTTTTGTCAACTGTTATCAAAGGAACCAGGTTTATAATTTGTATACCAGATGCGCGTTTCGTCTACACAAGACTCATAAATAAAGGCAACAGTAGTATTCCGCTGTTCGAAAGTCATAAATTCATAAATCGATTGAGATAAACTAATCCAGGTTACAAACTAACATGGAGGGAAACACGCCAAATATAAGAGAAAAACAACGAAACAACTGATACACTAAAGTGCAACAAAAAACCAAACGACAATGCAAGACACACACAAACGAACTATAAGATAACAATTGCCATTTTCTTGACTTGGTACAGGACATATTAGAATAATAAATGTGGGTTGAACCTGGTTTTGTTGCTAGCCAAATCTCACGCTTTTATGGCAATGTTAAATAAATAAAGTGACAACATTACACAACAGGACCACAATACAAATGAATGAAAGAACATTCAGGACAGATAAATGCACAAATAAACAATACAATAGAAAATTGCGACATGCTAAATATAATATTTATTAAAGATACAAGGCTTATAATTAAATACGCCATACGCGCGTTTCATCAACATAAGTCTCATCAGTGACGCTCAGGTCAACATAGTATATAGAAAGCCAAAACAAAGAGGAAGAGCATTGGTGACCCAAAACTCCCAAAAGTTGTGCTAAATACGGTTGAGGTTATCTATCTGGCTGGGATAAGAAAATGCTTAGTATGTAGAATAATGCATACTGTTGCAAACAGTGTATTATATGAATGACCATATAATTAATATACATATCAACACCGAAGTCGTGACTTACCACAAAATAAAAACGAACACATAAAACAATTTAGATCAGCACATAAAAATAGCAAAGCCGAACCACGCATTGTATGCCAAAAAAGTGACGTCACAGGTAAATTTCTAAAAAAAAATACAAAAAATAGCAGATAGTTTAAGATAAGATTTGAAATAATGATATCTGATGTATGTAATAACAATACTATATAATTGTGTTAGTAATTAGATAATTAATTTTCTCTAACTCTATGGAAATTTATCCCTTTCCGAACCCATTGTGATTGTATAAACAAATTTAATCAACGTGTGGTTGCTGGTGATCTCAAAAGATCATTGGATGATTTTAAGGGTCATGACCTTTTTAGCTTACTGGATGAATCAAAATTTGATAACAGGTGTTAATGAAATTGACAACTTCGTGAAATGTGAAAGGCACTCGAAGGGGATTTTCGGTTAACAAAAAATAGAAAATGTATTTTTAATCATTAGAGAAACAGACTCTTACATAGGTACTCGTGGATTATCGGATTTATCCAATCTCGATAGTTAAATTATAAATTTTAAAGTCCTCGCCGAGGCGGCTCGGACTTTAAAATTGATAATTTAACTACCTCGATTGGATAAATCCGATAATCCACTGGTATCAATGTAAGAATCTATATGTATAATCTAGCTATGCATCTCTTTTAAATCAAACTGTAAACGAAATACATCGTAAACGTTGAGTTACCCCTAAACTAAAAGCTTAATGAATTGAGTGATAAATTATGTTTACCCTCACACACGAATCGAAAATGACAGTTAGAATTACAACTACAAACGACAAGACTTTTAATAATATCCGATCAGTATAACAAATACAACATCAAAACTAAAGACACGATTTTTTTTATAACAAATACCGTGACACGTCTTATAGCATTGCGAATTTACACTCAGCAAAACAGTTACAATCGGGAAAAGGTCACGTTCGGTACTTAAAAAAACAGACGACCTAATGACAAACCACATTCTAAACGGGATAAAGAATGTCCTTAGTAAGTTTAGACAAAGACACATCGTATGGATCAATTCCTGATGGTGTCTATAAAATTTACGGAGTGTCATAACTTTGTTGAAGCACACTTCTGCATATGGGATCCTTATAGTGTGAACATGCACGATCATAACGTATCAACTGAGATATGTAAACAGAGGGTATGTTACTGCTAAGAAATGGGAAATTGATAATTGGGAAGTTGAAATCGTCCCGTTTGTCATAGATTTTAGTGTGAAGTCGTCCATTTGTGTCAACATTGAGGAAAAGATCAAGGTATGAAGCACTCCTTCCAGTATCAGTAGTATCCTTAATTTCAAGTTCACTGTGATATATGAAATGTAATTTTTGGTTAAAATATGGATTATTTAGTGATAGGACATCATCATTATATCTGAAAGTAAAATCAAAGAATTTCACAAGGTGCTTTTTCTTTTTGTCTTTTTTTTTATATTCTAAATGAATTCTGTTTCATACAAGTACAAAAACAAATCGGCCAATAGGGGTGCACAATTAGTACCCATTGGAATACTGACTGTCTGTTGAAATATCAAACTCAACAAATATATTGTCGATCAAAAAGTCCAGCATTTTGATAATAAAATCTTCAGTATAATTTCTGGTGGTTTCCGTGTGTTCTTCACAAAATAAGAATCTTTATTACCCAAAACAAGAAATTTATATCTACGATTCTCATTTTTATAGAAAAAGTCCTGTTTAATGAGATGATAAAGTCGATATTTCTACTGAGCATGGGGAATATAGTGTAAAGCATAGAAAAATCAAAAGTCTTTATGTAGCTGCAAATTGCAGAGATTGTGATCTAAGATAAAGTAGTAGATCTTTAGATTTTTGAGAATCCACACATGGTTAACACCATTGGTAGAATATATCCCATCACAATACTTTTGTAGGCCATCTTTTACTGTAGAAAGAATAGTAGTCAGTACTCTAAAAATCAGTATAGTAGAATATTTTATCTATGTATCGTACTTTATATGGAGTTTTGTGAAGATTGGTATCCGGTATATATATTGACGTTAAATTTTCTTTGTTTCCATTGATGTTGATACCAAAAGAAAGAAGGACAGATTTATGATTTTATAAAATTTCCTCCTTGGTGAATTATGTTAAAGAATATGTGACATAACCAGTTGTTCTATTTTTTCCAAGCTCTGTTGTAAGACATTTGAAATTATGGCTTTTACATATTAACATCAATTCTCTGTATGCATCAACCAACAGCTGGCCACAAAAAAAAAATAATGTTTTAGAAAAACTACCTCTAACATCAAAGTTAGTTACATTATTCATAAAAATCAGTTTAAAATCTTAATCATCCCAGTCCTTCTTGTTGGTTGCTAAGGAACATAAATTTCCTTAGCAACCAAGGAAAATTTTTCATCAAAATGACCAAATTTCAATTATGAACAGCTCATCTATTATGGCAGATAGCTTTAATAAGTTTATCATTAAATGAACAGCAGAATATGCTTCATAAAAATAAATTTATCAAAGTAAATCATATACGGTGAAATACAGCATAGAATATCAGAGCTAAAAGCTATTTTAGGTACTGTGGATCTTAAGCAAAAAGTGTAAAATCCGACCAAATTTGGTCCCTAAAACATTTTTTTTTTGCAGAAATATAGCCAAAACATGACTCACTACACTTAAAGATGAGGTATTTTGATAATCATTAATGAAAAAATATCTCTGGGGAAACATATCTTAAAAAAATGGCGGATAATTCAAATTGGGTCATATTTGAGGTGTAAACTGTTCATGTAGGCCAATTTTTCATATCTATGCTATCATACCAGACAATTTCAACCATATCAACCAACTAACATGTTATATTGAGGTTGGTGTTTGTTATAAATGTTTGTTCAAATGACTGACCTATGGTTGACAATAACAAACCTTAATGCAAACCTTAAAAAAGAGGTGGGGGGTGGGGGTATATTGACAATTTATTTTTTTTTGCACAAAAAAATTAGAAATAGAGAGGCACTAAAAACAAAGAATTTTGGTATGGATAATTCAAATGATTTTCTTTTTAAAAAAATACAGAAATAAACAAAATTGGTTCATTACTAGGTACGTTATATTTTTGGAAAATTTTTGGTTTTATGTTAAAAATTGGGGAGTTTGAATTAATTTATTTTACAGGGTATACTTTGAGTAATTTAGTAAAAACTTTTTTGCATTTAGACTGAAGATATAACTTTTTTTTTCTTCAATTCAGTTTACAGTAAAGGTTAGAGGACAAGATACTACACCTTTGTTGAAAAACTGTAATTTGGGGATGAAGTGTTCTTTGGGCAGATGCTAATTTTATCCCCTTCCCTTTCATGAATGTGACCTAGCGAATTAGACTACTTACCAGATTTGTTATCACATAAGCAACACGACGGGTGCCACATGTGGAACATGATCTGTTTACCCTTCCGGAGCACCTGGGATCACCCCTAGTTATTGGTGAGGTTTGTGTTGTTTATTCTTTAGTTTTCCATGTTGTGTCATGTGTACTATTGTTTGTCTGTTTGTCTTTTTCATTTTTACCATGGCGTTGTCAGTTTGTTTTAGATTTATGAGTTTGACTGTCCCTTTGGTATCTTTCGTCTCTCTTCTTTAATAAGTATCAGTGACAGTGCTACTGGTGTCCTTTCGTGTTCACACTTCAATTATTTTTTAAAGAAAAAAGGTTTTCGTATTTTTTTAATTTTTTGTTGTTGTTGTTATATATATAGATAATTGCTAATTGCCTCTATAGAAACTTATTGTCTTTGGCCCAACATGATAAGGTCTATATGTATTCATGTTATTTTTAATAAATTTGTTAACTTTAAAGTGCTTGAACTATAAATCATTTTGTATTGGAGGTTTGATTTATATTTTATATACAAGAATGAGAACTAGAGGCTCTTACTATAGAGAGCCTATGTCGCTCACCTTGTGTATATATAAAACAAAGGACACAGATGGATTCATGAAAAAAATGGTATGTTGGTGATATCGATGTGATCTAACTTTATTAAACATTCTTGCTACTTACAATTTTTTCTATCTATAATAAACTTGACCCTTAAGTTACAAAGGAAAATATTTTTTAGAAATTTACAAAAAATTACCAAATGCATTGAAATGTTAAAACTTGACTATAAAGGTCATGTTGGCTTATTTGTATATCTTCCTCTACTGGACATTACTGCTTTTTACAGTTTTAGCTCTTTCTATAAAAGTATCCAATATAACCACAAACGGC
This sequence comes from Mytilus trossulus, assembly GCF_036588685.1. Taxonomy (NCBI): domain Eukaryota; kingdom Metazoa; phylum Mollusca; class Bivalvia; order Mytilida; family Mytilidae; genus Mytilus; species Mytilus trossulus. The sequence continues at coordinate 57,452,880 of NC_086379.1, read as the reverse complement.
AAAATTTCTTTAAAAAATACAAATTGGAGGGGGGAGGGCACCAACCCGACAACCAGTTAATCAATTCATCTGAAAATTTCAGGGCAGAAAGAAATTGACTTGATAAATAATTTAATTATGTCAGATTTGCTCTCAATGCTTTGATTTCAGAGTTATAAGCCAAAATCTACATTTTACCTCTATGTTCTATTTTTAGCCATGGCAGCCATCTTTGTTGATTGGCTGGGTCACCGTAGACACGTTTAAACTAGAAACCCTAATAATGATTGTGGCTAAGATTGGGTTAATTGAGCCCAGAAGTTTAAGAGGAGACAATTTTTGTATAAGGTTACAAAAATTTACGAAAAATAGAAACAAGAGGCTCTCAAGAGCCTGAATCGCTCACCTTAATTTTTTTGGTTAAATCTCTCATCAATGATTATTTTGGCTTTTCAATTTATTTAAATGTTCTTTGAATCGTCATATTTTCTTCAAAAGCAATACAAGGAAATGAAATATAAAATTTATACTAAATACTCTGAAACTCATTTAGCCTAAGTTTGGCTGAAATTGATACAGTAGTTTCAAAGGAGAAGATTTTTTAAAGTAAGCCAACATGATGAACAAATTGTGAAAAAAAGTCTTTAAAGAACAATAACTCCTTAAGGGGTCAATTGACAATTTTGGTCAAATTGACTTATTTGTAGATCTTACTTTGCTTAACATTTTTGCTATAAACAGTTTATCTGTATCTATAATAATATTCAAGATAATAACCAAAAACTGCAAAATTTCTTTAAAATCATCATTTCAGGGGTATTACACCTGAAAAAGCAGTTACCCAATTCGGCTGAAAATTTCAGGACAGGTAGACCTTGACCTAATAAATACTTTAACTGCTTGTCTTATTTGCTCTAAATGCTGGAGTTTTTTTTAGATATAAGCCAAAAACTGCATTTTACCGTGTTCTATTTTTAGCCATAACGGCCATGTTTTTTGACGAAATAAAAAATAAAGCACAAACTTTATTTTATACACCCTACAGATCATTCAGTTGAAGTTTGGTTGAGTAGTTTTAGAGGAGAAGATTTTTTAAAGTAAGCAAATATGATGAACAAATTGTGAAAATTGTCATTAAAGGACAATAACCCCTTCAGCGGTCAATTGACAATTTTGGACTTATTTGTAGATCTTACTTTGCTGATCATTTTTGCTGTTTACAGTTTATCTTTATCTATAATAATATTCAAGATAATGACCAAAAACTGCTAAATTTCCTTAAAATTACCAATTAAGTGGCAGCAACCCAACAATGGTTTGTTTGATTCATCTGAAAATTTCAGGGATTTGCTCTAAATGCTTTCGTTTTTGAGATATAAGCCAAAAACTGCATTTGACCGCTATGTTCTATTTTAAGTAACGGCGGCTATGTTTTTTGATGGATCAAAAATCGATGTACACACTTTGTGCAGGATAATCTAAGGAACAATCATGCTAAGTTTCATTCAAATTCATTCAGTAGTTTCAGAGGAGAAGATGTTTGAAAAATTGTTAACGACGACAGACGACGACGACGGACGCCAAGTGATGAGAAAAGCTCACATGGCCTTTTAGGCCAGGTGAGCTAAAAATGACTATACATGGCAATAACTCCTTACGGGGTCAACTGACCATTTCAGTCATCCTGACTTATTTGTAGATTTTACTTTGCTGAACATTATTGCTGTTTACAGATTATCTCTATTTATAATAGTATTCAAGATAATAACCAAAAACAGAAAAAGTTCCAAAAATTACCAATTCAGAGGCAGCAACCCAACAACCGGTTGTCTAATTCATCTGAAAATTTCAGGGCAAATATCTTTTTATATTGCAGTGTATTAAATGTCACAAATTATGTATGGCAATTGTTTTTAAAATGGACAGACAACATATATATTATTAGTATGTCACTTTCTGTGGAATACAGTTTTATTTCTATCTCTTTAAAAGACAACATTAAGAAGGCTTTATCTGCTGGAACAACGACATATTTGTCATTCAAAGAGTATACAGCATCTACAACCTCTGGATTCTTGGAAGGGTTAGCACCATAAGTGACCATCAGATTAAAATAATCAGAAAGCCAAAAACAAGAACAAAGTTGAAGAGCATCAACAGGACACCATTGTAGGGCAAACATTTTATAATTAAGATTGATTGATTGTTGTCAGTTCAAAGTCCATTGATGTTGCAGTTAAAAGCCATATTTTTTGGTGTTTATTGAATTAATAGTTGGCGGGGCTAATTAAAGAATGAACCACTGATATGTCTTACTTGCTTTAAATATTAGTTGTTGGAAAATATGCTTTAAAAAAATTGGTTTTGACAAGAAGCATATATCCCCATTACGTAATGATCCAGCTTATTTCTATGTCATATCTCCGGTTATAAATCTTGATACTGCTTGTTGTCATTATTGAAAATTCACTTACAGAGATATGTTTTTATTAATAAATGACGCCATAAAAATTATTTCCATGAATCACTGAAGTTATGTTTTTACATGTTTGTTACTATTCATTGTTTGAAGTTTAGTAAGTTTTCAGCTAACTTGTGATATGTTTAATAGATATAGGAAGATGTGGTATGAAAGCCAATAAGACAACTCGCCTCCCAAGTAACAATGTATAAAAGTAAACATTATAGGTCAAGGTACGGCCTTCAACACGGAGCTTTTGCTCACACCCAACAGCAAGCTATTAAGGGCTCCAAAAATTAAAAGTGTGTAAAACCATTCAAACGGTTAATTCTGTATTAAATGAATCAGCCAGTTGTATCGGATTTGTCCTTGCTTTAACTGCTTATTGCTTGATATGACTGTGTGATCATGTGGCTGATGATCAATTACAATTCATTGCAGGAAATATTTGGAGTTCATGCTATATTCTGCATTTATTTCCCTAGTCTGAGAAGGTTAGAAAGATTTGTTCACTCAATACATTCTTATTTCCCGACTTGAAATATCATTCCGAGTATCAACCAGAGTCATGCATTTTTTATTTTTTATTTCTTATTAACAAAAAAAGATTCAAATGCGTTTTGTCTTCTCTTTTTTGTATCAACATTTTGTAGTAAAGAAAATTAGGTATTGGTCTGATCAATTAAGGCAACAGTAGTACACCTTGTTCGATAGTCATCAATCGATAAAGCGGAAACAAATCCGGGTCAGAAACCGAAGCCGAGGGAAACACTTCAGCTATAAAAGGAAAAAAAAACGGTAAAACAGAAACACTAAAGACAAATTACAATATCGAACCAGAATTAGAAAAGAAACATCATATAATACATGAATACAAAATTCCTTCAAATTTTATTACGACGGTTCTTTAAAAAATATATATATCCTTTTGTTCTTTGATAATCCTATTATGAAATGTAAAACATGACAACACAGATAATATCTAAACACAATTAATATTTGATTTAAACAGTCCATACAGACATAAAAGCAATAAACTAAGGGAAGATTAACAATATGGAAAAAAATCGAAAGGAGTTTATGCATGTACAAAACACGTCTTATTTGAAAATAATGTTGAAATCAGCTGTCCAGAATACGATGAATATCAAATATTTATATTAGTTCCAATGCCTGCAGTACCTGTGTTTACAATTTCGTCGAAAACGCTGATTTCATCTTCTTCATTTTCTGGCGTATTTTCATTCCCGGAATCTGCCGGTTGGATTTCGCTGGTGCTACGAGCCGCAGTTTCCAAATCCACGTTGAAGTCGTGGCCTATAGCAGAGTTTTCGCCCTCTTCCACTGTAATCATTGCGGAATTGTTTTCACTGCTTACAGTACAAGAATCTGTAGATTTTCCTGTTTCCTCTTGTGATTGCTCCGAGCTAACCATGGTTCTTAATTTTGGACTCTTTACAGCGTTTGGTTTTACAACATCTGGATTTTCTCTCTTCTTTTGCTTTGTTTTATTTTTAAGACCCGATTGAGCTTTTACAGCCATTTGTATCCATTTTTCTTTAAGGGTATTCTTTTTTCTGTAATATTCTAGCTGCTTTTTCTTCTGAAGAAAGTGTGTTTACCGGCTTTTTACCAAAGTGAAATAAATTCAATTTTACTCCAAAAGCGTCTCCTTTTGTACGTTGTCCAGATGGCAAATTCGATTGTTCTTCAATATCAATTTCAGATGAACGATAAGATATTTCACGCCATGCGTTATTATCAGTTTCCTGGGGAGCTTTACGAAATTTCCCTGTCCATACAGGTATCTGTACGACTTCATTCTTATACAAGTCCTTAAACTCTATACTCTTGCCCACAGGCTTAATGATAGTATTATCTGTTTCAGATAAAATAGTAGCATCATCGTCGTTATCTGAAACCATTGTTGGTTCTCTGCTGATTGATACTGCCGTTTCAGTTCTTTGTGGTACTATACTATCGCCGTCTAGGAAAAACATTGTTATAACAAGTGTCGTAATGGCAAGAATCGTCATCAATGATATAGGCAGCATAGAAATAATAATTGCTCTGTAGAACCATTCTGTTTAAGAATAAAAAAATCAATTTTAATTTGATGTATTCAAGATAACTTCACTTATAACAAAACACGAATTTTGACATTTTCAGTGTAATTTTTTAACTTATTCTTCCAAATAAATGTTTTTTTTTACTTTATTTCCCAAAATTTTCATTTCATTATCCATAAATAAAGATCAATAATATATGTATACATTAAATGGGTACCTGGAGCGATATAGGCCACAACGGTCTTATCTTCTGTAAGCCTCAATATTAGGTAACTGGTAGTAGACCCATATGCATCCTGACAACATATGAATACTCTGTATGAGTCTATGTCATTGTATGCAAATGCTGGTTCATCAGCAGTCCGTATAGAATATACTAGAAACATAAATTCATAAAGAGTTCACAATATACATTACACATGTAAAATTGCCTTCAAAAAAATTTATTTGCTTCTTTTTTTGGTGAAATTTGTGTACGTAAATTGCTTTTTCTATCTCAGATTATTTAAAAGATAGACGAAAGATACCAAAGGGACAGTCACACTGATAAATCTAAAACAAACTGACACCCCTTGTGTATTCTGCCCTGAGTTATACAAGGAAAATGTAATCAGGTGATTTTCAATAAATGTATTTCAAGTCTTAAAAAAAAAAAAAAAAACTGACAACGCCATGGCTTTAAATGAAAAAGACAAAGAGAAAAACAATTGTACACATGGCACAACATAGAAAACTAAAGAATAAACAACACGAGCCCCACCAAAACCTAGGGGTGATCTCAGGTGCTCCGGAAGGGTATCTTTTTATTTGCTTCTTTTTTTGGTGAAATTTGTGTACGTAAATTGCTTTTTCTATCTCAAATTATTTAAAAGAGAGACGAAAGATACCAAAGGGACAGTCACACTGATAAATCTAAAACAAACTGACAACGCCATGGCTTAAAATGAAAAAGACAAAGAGAAAAACAATTGTACACATGGCACAACATAGAAAACTAAAGAATAAACAACACGAGCCCCACCAAAAACTAGGGGTGATCTCAGGTGCTCCGGAATGGTAAGCAGATCCTGCTCCACATATTTAACCGTTGCTGTTATTACAAATATGAGTTTAGTATACAATAGATAGCAACAATTCTCTTCAAAGTCGTTGCCAATATTTTAATGCAGACTAGTCGAGTGACATTTACTAAAGGGCACTTAATATATTTGCAACCTAACAATGCCTATACATATATCATCAAAAATTTAGATGCTTATTTTAGTTGCCTTCTGATTGGTCAAACCATACTACGAGGAACTCAGTTCTAAAATAGTCTGCTTGTAAAGTTTAATTGACTGATGCTTGTCTTTTTGTCGTAATCTTTTGACAAAGTTGGTGTCTATTCTAATTCGACTTCTTGTTATTGATTGCCACCATTGTATCTTCTTTCTCTCAAAATTGACGATAAACTATGTATGTACCATTTTTAATACTAAATACCATTAGTTTAGATTAATAATATGATGACTATCTCGAAACGATAAAACAATCCATTTTATGTAATTGGTTTCTTGATACATCTATGACACCGAACGAAACAAAGCCTATAAATATTAATTTTCCCTCAACAATTCCTCTTTCAGGCAAACAATCGTTAAAGTATTGGATAAAAAAGTATGCATATGCATTTATATGTTATTTTAAAAGTTGTTGATTGGAACACTTGGAAAATGACAATTGCCAACAGCCAACAGCCCATTACTGGTCACTATTTGTGATTCATAACAAATATAACGATCTAAAAAGGAAGGTTTGTTTATTTGTTAACTTCTGTAACACCCATGTTTTGATAGAATATTTTTATTAGGAATTGGGGTTGTGTTAAATACAAAGGTTCCTGATTGGAATGCCATACGATTGTTTTAGTTATTTCACTAGACGTTGTACATAAGCTGAAATAAGCCCACGGTGTAACAGACATTGTTTTATATATTATGATAGGCATATATATTTCATATTACATTATCCACAAATGAGATAATGATTATATTTTAACATACCGCCATTTTCTTCTTTAAACTGAAAGTTATAACTGTTAGGTAGTGTGTGCGATAAGGTACAGCATAATGGATCGTATGTGGCATCTGTTACATTGATTGTGTATAGAAATATTGAAGATTTTGTTGACTCGCTGATCTCGTGGATAGATGGCAAGTTGTTAATAATAGGTGGCTACAATTAGAATGATGTTAACATACATTATTCTACTACGTCAAATTCATTTCCATATTACGCCACCGATTTTTTTGAAGCCATTGTGGGGTTAACGCGCTGTCAATTTAGCACAAGGGGAATTGTGGTTAAAAACACAAAAAAATATACCATCTTAATACATCGAAGAAGGGCAGACTATAAATTTTCGGAGGTTATATACTTATTACCCTTAATAACGTTCAAAAAAACAAAAACGTTTTGCAAATGGAAAAAAAAGATCTACCGGTAATTCATTTGTCGAAGATATTTAGTAAACAAGAGGCTCTCAAGAGCCGGAATCGCTCACCTTAGTTCTTTTGGTTAAATCTCTCATCAATGATTATTTTGGCTTTTCAATTTATTTAAATGTTTTTTGGATCGTCCTATTTTCTTCAAAAGCCAAAAAAAAATAATCATGTTCTTCCATGTTCTATTTTAGCCATAGGAGCTATGTTTCTTGACATACAAGGAAATAAAAAATAATATTTATACTAGATACTCTGAAACTCATTTAGCCTAAATTTGGCTGAAATTGATTCAGCAGTTTCAAAGGAGAAGATTTTTTAAAGTAAGTCAACATGATGAACAAATTGTGAAAAAAATCTTTAAAGGGCAATAACTCCGTAAGGGGTCAATTGACAATTTTGGTCAAATTGACTTAATTGAAGATCTTACTTTGCTGAACATAAAGATTTTTGTAAAAGTTAACTTAGATTTACGAAAAATGGTTAAAAATTGACTATAAAGGACAATAACTCCTAAAGGCGTCAACTGACCATTTCCGTCATGTTGACTTATTTGTAAATCTTACTGAACATTATTCCTGTTCACAGTTTATCTCTATCTATAATAATATTCAAGATAATAACCAAAAACAGCAAAATTTCATAAAAATTACCAATTCAGGGGCAGCAACCCAACAACAGGTTGTCTGATTCATCTGAAAATTTCAGGGCAGATAGATCTTGACCTGATAAACAATATTACCCCTGTCAGATTTGCTCTAAATGCTTTGGTTTTTGAGTTATAAGCCAAAAACTGCAGTTGACCCCTATGTTCTATTTTTAGCAATGGCGACCATGTCTGTTGATAGATCAAAACTTCGGATACAATTTATAAATTAGATACCCTAAAGAACATTCAGTTAAAGTTTGAAAGTATTTGGCCCAGTAGTTTCAGAGGAGAAGATTCTTGAAATAGTTTACGACGACAGACGACGACGACGACAGACGACGGACGACGACGGACGCCAAGTGATGGCATAAGCTCACTTGTCCCTTCGGGACAGGTGAGCTAAAAAACTAACTAAAAAAACGACCCCATTTTTCTGCAGATCATGGATAAAATTATCAATATGCCTAAATGTCCTTGGAAAAATTAGTGAATAAAAAAAACATTTGTTGTAACGCGGAGGTTCTATTATTTTTTTTATTATCACGCACTTATTCGGTTGATATGACATAATAGAAAGGTATCTCATCCTTAATGCTGGCTCAAAACGGCTTCAAAGTTATCTATCATTTTTCTATAAAATTGTTTTCTGTGGAAAATGTGCATATGCACAAAAAAGATCCACATTGTTGTTTGTTTTCTGTTCCACTTCAGTGTTTCTGTTATTTCGTTACTTTCCTCTTATATTTGATGTGTTTCCCTCGATTTTAGTTTGTAACCCAGATTTAATTGATTTATGACCTTTGAACAGCGGAATACTAATGCTACCTTTATTTACAAGCAATTCGAAACTCCATCATATAATTTATGTTTAAACACGTTTATAAGATGCAAAATAAACAACCTTTCATTACTGACTTACATTAAACTTTTAAAGCCCGCAAAACTGGCCTAGATACATTTTATAATTCAAATATATACCAGGATGGCAAAGTTTACCCTCTTTAATAAAAACTTTCATGTCTTTTGTTTGATTTTAATTGATATCAACCTAAGTGTGATCTCTTAAAACTGTAAATTTTGTGATATTTATAGATTATCGTTGATCACCTCAACGAGATTGATTTTCTCGCTTGAGCTAGTACAGCGAAAGTGAGAAAAGCAATCGAGTTGAGATGACCAATGATAATCTATTTATCGCTATTTTACCTATGACGACGTTGTCAATTTCATCATGTGCATGTCAATTTCGTTAGCAACGCCATGTGGCCTCCTTAGTTTCTAGTGATAATTATTCCATCTCGAGCGAGTAGCATGATATGAAAATTATCACAAAAAAAGATCAAAGGAAAAATGCACAAAATAGCGATAATCAATATTACCTCAAGTAATCCTTACCGCGTTATAGGAGGCTACTGTAACAGTTGCCGATGCTGTATGTTGGCATGAGTCAGTACCAGTGATAGTAATTATATATGTCAGACCACCACCACTTGGTAATTTCGTCTGCAAGTCCAAAGTAACTACAATGAAAATAATGTTTGTATGTAAATTTGTCAAAGATATGTATTTACTCTTTATCACTATGTTTGGTAGAATTGTGATATCATGAAAAAGAGGGACGAACGATATCAAAGGTATATTCAAACCATGGTGTTGTCTATTTTATTCTATTTATGAGATTTGAATATCCTATTAGTATCGTTTGATTATTTTGTTCTTTATAATAGGGGACCATCTGGAAGGAATGGCAGTTTGATTGCTAGTTGTATATATAAAAAATTGTAGAAACATTGGGCTGACTGTATGACAGTAGTAGTCCATGTTATCAAATCTCCATTCCAAAATAAAACTTGAGTTAATAATATACCCAAAAGTGCACTAAAGTAGTATACAAATATAACATTTCCAATAAAGTCAGTATACGTCAAAGACGTGAAATAATTCCAAAGACCCATCTTTGACAAACATATTCATATTTTAAAGATTGTCGAGTGCAGGTCATGTCCATGTAACGATGACTTGGTTAATAGTTGATTTTTAGATGGGTTTGTTTCTGGTTCAAATAATGTATTCTATTCTGTCACAACAAGTTATACGGAAAATTATACGGAACAAATTACCGAGCTCTGAGGCAAATTCAAACAGGGGTAGTCCATAAAACTGACAAAATCATACGCTAACAATATAAGGAACAAGTGAAAATTAACTGCCATATAACTGACTTTGTTTTTGCATTTCCCGATAAATATGACGACTAAAACTCGTTTAATTGCTAGCTTAACCTCCAACTTGTACGACAGTTGTTTATGAAATCATTGTATATTATGATGATTGTGTTCCGTTTCTTTTTTTGATTTGCGTTGAAATCATCAACAAAACCTGTGTAGCCATAACGATCGAATAAATTTAATAAGCATTAAGGACAAAAATCAACATGAATATCCTTCGCTTTCTCCTTTCCAGAAATTACTCTATGTTTATCAATATGTTTACAAACAAATAAAAAGAATGGCGAAAGATACCACAGGGACATTTAAACTTGAAAATGAACAGACAGACAACGCAAGGTTGAAAAGAAAGGGAAAAAAACAACAATACACAAACAATAGTACACGAAACACAATAAAGAAGCTAAAGAATGATTAACTAGAACCACATCGTCGTGTTTTTCTAGATATTAGATATGTAATTTAATCTATAAATGTGTACCTTTTTCGCTTTTTATTTCACTCATTATAAACAATTCATGTTGTCCTGTTAAAGTCCAAGTTATGTTATCGTTGACATCGGTGTCTGTTACATCAAAATATAAAACTTTATATCCAACTGGTGTATTCTCTTCAAGTTCTGTTTCATTTTGAATTGGACTAAGAACTAACTCTGTATCTGAATAAATAAATCAACTATGAAAATAAACTTAAGAGCATTTTGTAAATAATTGTAAAATGTCAATTATAAGGTGAACCCTGAATCTTTACAGACGTGTCAACGTCAATTTCCTCTAGTAGAACAGTACATGCAAATATAATTTTTTGAAGCTATGTTTCCTGTTGATATTAAGAATTGAATAAAACATGGCGATACTTATATGATTCAATATGATTTATACTGTTTAGTATTTTGCCAAGGATTAGTTCATTTCGACTTATGAGATTGACGATTCTTTGAATTGGTATCACTTACTTTATTTGAGAGTCTATGATTATTTTGTCGATGATCTTTGACTGCGTACTTTTTTTGGCGTTTTTTTTATATTATTCGAATTTTCTTGATGGGACTTTTGTAAACGATTGCGCGCGTTAGGCGTACAACATGCTAATTGTTTCGTCAACATGGCCGAAAGACAGTCTAGTACTTTTTGATTTAATTATTTTCAAGCATTCACATATTCAATGACTTTGGTAACTGACTTAAACTAAGTCAATTGTAATGTGATGCACAATATTCACACATAGACAATGTGGTTCAAAGCAGTGGTGATGGAAATTATAAGTATTGAAAAGCGACATGTTTAACACTTTTTGATAACGGAATTGTTTTAATGCAATTTACTGTTTGCTGTTGATAACTTGACGGAATATCCCCTATTTGGTACAGTTGTTGCTGCAGAAAAATCTATGTCGTCACCAGCAGTGAATAAAGTATCTGGCATGTGCATTTTTTTACTTTGTTGTGGACAATCTGATCGTGTATCTGTATCACAATCCTCATAGCTTATAATGTTAGACCCACTTGAGTACCTTAAAAAAAAAGTAATTTTGAAAACAAGCGAGATTTCAAAACTAATAAACAAATATACATTTGATAAAGTTCTACTTAGATAATTCGTAAGTAGTTAAACAGACCATGCATTTTAATGCATGTGATGTAAAGCATTTATTCTTAACAGAGCAAAACCTTAAACAATCCCAAAGTTAAAGAAGAAGGAAAAGGCCTTGTGATATTTTTTTTTTAATTTTATTTTTTTTGCTTTTGGTCGGGTTGTTGTCTCTTTGACACACTCCCCATTTCCATTTCTTTTAATTATTTCTGTAAAGTTGAACAATACAAAACATATAATAAGTTATTTAAGACCAACTTTAAGACAAACAACAAGTTATGTCTTTAAGTGAATCTTTTCAATTTACTTGGAAGACGTATTGTATCATTTAATTGAACTTACTCGAGTAGTAAGGAGGGAGATCTTTTATGCACCCCAAAAACGCGTGGCGGCTGTGGCGCATCCAAATATGGTCAAACCCCGCCTCCGGAAGTGACGACACGGGTGAAAGGTTAAACAATGAATCACGCCTAGGAACGCCGGAAGTCCTAATAAGACCATGACGCTCGTAACCTATGACTCATACCATGCGACCATGAATCATCAGGATGCAAGATCAGGACATGACTCATTACATGACAATACCACGATATACGTATGAAAATTCGAGAAGTATTTTTTTTCTGTTCGTGATGATGTCTTGGAATTTTGGGTCCTCAATGCTCTTCAACTTTGTATTTGTTTGGCTTTTTAACTATTTTGATCTGAGCGTCACTGATGAGTCTTATGTAGACGAAACGCGCGTCTGGCGTATACAATTATAATCCTGGTACTTTTGATAACTATTTACACCACTGGGTCGATGCCACTGCTGGTGGACGTTTCGTCCCCGAGGGTATCACCAGCCCAGTAGTCAACACTTCGGTGTTGACATGAATATCAATTATATGGTCATTTTTATAAATTTTCTGTTTACAAAACTTTGAATTATTCGAAAAACTAAGGATTTTCTTACCCCAGGAGTAGATTACTTTAGCCGTATTTGGCACAACTTTTTGGAATTTTGGGTCCTCAATGCTCTTCAACTTTGTATTTGTTTGGCTTTTTTACTATTTTGATCTGAGCGTCACTGATGAGTCTTATGTAGACGAAACGGGCGTCTGGCGTATAAAATTATAATCCTGGTACTTTTGATAACTATTTATGCAACCACAAAAACGCAAGGCGCTAAGGCGCTGACGTCATATGAACAGTAGAACTCACGTAGATCTTTGCCAATTCTAGTATGAAGGGCTATATATCAAAACGGAAGCACCTGATGTCGGATTACGACTCTTGGACCACCATATGATGAATCCCACATATGGAAAACGACCACAATACCCTATGACCATATATGGAAATTATGACCAAATTTGGTAAAAACCGTATTTTCACTCGAAATAAACATACACGACCATATATGGAAATCGACAAAAAAAAACCTATGACCCTATATGGAAATCATGACCAAATATGGTAAAAAAATTATTTTCACTCAAAAATCAGATCATATATGGAAACCGACCAGATACCATATGACCATATATGGAAATTATTTCCAAACTTGGTAAAAAACTTATTTTCACTCAAAAATCAAAATAAAATACATGATCATATATGGAAACCGACCAGATACCAAATGACCATATATGGAAATGATGACCAAATTTGGTAAAAACCTTATTTTCACTCAAAAATCAAAATAACATACATGTCCATATATGGACAACAGGTCACGTGATCGTATCGAGGAACGTTAACTCTGGTACAAAACAAGGGAAGCAACTCTGTATATATATCTCTCGTGGGGTCACAATTCAACGTTCGAGGCAAGGTCACGTGATCGTATCGAAGAACTCTGGTACAAAAAAGGGAGGCAACTCTTCATGGTGTGAACGTCAATCACCGATTAATCGTATCGTGTTCGGGGCAAATAGAAAAAAAATACCAACGCAGATGTCAGTTTCATATATATTTATTACATTCATTCGTACAATGCAAGCAGTTTGTCGTCGTTACTCATCAAGTCTCTAGGGGAAAAATCTTTCACAATGTCTTCCATGCTAATGTTTCTATATCTCATCTTCACGAAATGTACACAATAGAGTCCGCACGTATCGGATGATCCCGGTTGCACTTGAGTCGTACTGAATCTGTATTGAGGTCCATTGGCGATGAGCACGTTCCTGAAGCGACGATGGTAATACTCCGGAGAACGTCCGAGTGAATCGAAGAATTCTGCCGGTCCCGTGGATGGAAAGTGAAACGCCACCCAATGCTTCCCCGGTCCATCGCAGGTATCCGTGTTGACGACATAGGTCATCGGTCGGTGCGAGATGTCTGCGGGTAACTCTTCGGCACAACGTACGTCCACCGGTAACCCTTCCAACGCTTCTTCTAGTTCCGCGTCGCTCATGGGAAGTGCGTCTTCGTCCGTGTCGTATTCGGAGGTATCCTCGCTGCTGTCGAGCCTCCTCGCCTTGGAGACCCTTTCCTCCTCCTCCCTGCAACACGCATGCTCCTCCAGTCCGCGGCGGTGTACAAAGACCAGTCCGCATTCTTCGCAGGCGATCAGATCGTTCGTGGTCGTTTCTTCCGTTTGGGTCGTCTCCTCCTCTCCCGCCCCCGTCAGGACGTTCGTGCGCAGTCTCTCCGTCTCGGGGGTCTCCGGTTTGACGTCGACGAGGAGATAACCGTGTCGTCTTCTCGTGGCCTCGTCGAATTGTCGCAGGAAATGTTCGGATCGACCCGGGTACATCTGTCGTGCCAGGGTGGCCACGGGCTGTCGATCGATCGGATTGTCAAAGAGGACCATGTAATGACAGTTTCTTCTCTGGGTGGGGTCCTTTCCAAAATACAGGTTCTGGTAGATGGCGATCACGGAAAGATTTCGATGGTGACTTCCTTCGGTGAAGAGATCGTTGATGCGGGTGTCTTTGTTGGCGAGGGTCATCAGATCGTCCACGTTGCGCACTCTCGGATCGAAGAAGTCGTCGCTCTCCAGGTCGGCGGGGATGCCTCTCACAAACTCCACCGGCGGGTGCACGCCGTCTCGTACGACGTCGTAGAGGGGTTGCCACATCTTGTACAGCCAGACGATTCTCTGCGGCGCCGGTTCGCACATCTTTTCCGCTTCTCGGAGGGCTTTCGCCACGAAATGCGTCTTGCCGCAAAACGTCGGACCCGAAACGATCATGGTAAACGGGTGTCGAAACAGGAATGGACCGGACGGCGGCTGTTCTCCCACCGCAGGCACGGGCGGCGGCGGCGGTGGCGGAAGCGGCGGCGGCTGTTCTTCCACCGCAGGCACGGGCGGCGTATTTCCACTTCCATGCTGATTGCGATAATGTCTCAACATGACATCTCTCTTAGAAAACAGTCTATGGCAGGTAGGACATTCCATGTTTATACTTCGATATCGAATCCGCTATCCTCTTATAACTTTTTTTCTAAAATGCAGCAAGCAGAATACGTGATCGTCCTTGAATCGGCACACTCGTAATCTATCGTCTCTGACGGTGATTTCCAATAGTGTCACCTCGCCTCCTCTCGTCGTGCGATAGAGTGGTCTCTCGAAGACGACTTCCATCGTCTCGTCCCGTCGTACTGCTACGGATTGAAGTAGTGGTAGATACGTGTCTCTGACGTACGATTCTTCCCTCACCACGTCGGAACATCGGTAGACCCTGCGCGTGGGTATTTTGAAAGTAGGCACGAACGTCATTTCCAATAGGGCACACTCCCACGTTCCATTCGTTAAGTGTGATCGAAGTAAACGTACTGAGAACTGACCTCCCCTATTCTCGGGAAAGAGATCGACCGAGTCTCCGCTATTGACGAATAAATAAAACTCGTCCATGATTAGATGAAGCCCGTGTTCTCCCCTTCTTATAAAGTTTTGAACAATACCGCCGCCGCCGCCCCCCCGCCCCCGCCGCCGCCGCCGCCGCCCGTGCCTGCACTGGGAGAACAGCCGCCGTCCGGTCCGTTCCGGTTTCGACACCCGTTTACCATGATCGTTTCGGGTCCGACGTCTTGCGGCAAGACGCATTTCGTGGCGAAAGTCCTCCGAGAAGCGGAAACGATGTGCGAACCGGCGCCGCAGAGAATCGTCTGGCTGTACAAGAGGTGGCAACCCCTCTACGACGTCGCACGAGATCGCCATCTACCAGAACCTGTATTTTGGAAAGGACCCCACCAAGAGAAGAAACTGTCATTACATGGTCCTCTTTGACAATCCGATCGATCGACAGCCCGTGTCCACCCTGGCACGACAGATGTACCCGGGTCGATCCGAACATTTCCTGCGACAATTCGACGAGGCCACGAGAAGACGACACGGTTATCTCCTCGTCGACGTCAAACCGGAGACCCCCGAGACGGAGAGACTGCGCACGAACGTCCTGACGGGAGCGGGAGAGGAGGAGACGACCCAAACGGAAGAAACGACCACGAACGATCTGATCGCCTGCGAAGAATGCGGACTGGTTTTTGTACACCGCCGCGGACTGGAGGAGCATGCGTGTGGCAGGGAGGAGGAGGAAAGGGTCTCCAAGGCGAGGAGGTTCGACAGCAGCGAGGATACCTCCGAATACGACACGGACGAAGACGCACTTCCCATGAGCGACGCGGAACTAGAAGAAGCGTTGGAAGGGTTACCGGTGGACGTACGTTGTGCCGAAGAGTAACCCGCCGACATCTCGCACCGACCGATGACCTATGTCGTCAACACGAATACCTGCGATGGACCGGGGAAGCATTGGGTGGCGTTTCACTTTCCATCCACGGGACCGGCAGAATTCTTCGATTCACTCGGACGTTCTCCGGAGTATTACCATCGTCGCTTCAGGAACGTGCTCATCGCCAATGGACCTCAATACAGATTCAGTACGACTCAAGTGCAACCCGGATCATCCGATACGTGCGGACTCTATTGTGTACATTTCGTGAAGATGAGATATAGAAACATTAGCATGGAAGACTTTGTGAAAGATTTTTCCCCTAGAGACTTGATGAGTAACGACGACAAACTGCTTGCATTGTACGAATGAATGTAATAAATATATATGAAACTGACATCTGCGTTGGTATTTTTTTTTTCTATTTGCCCCGAACACGATACGATTAATCGGTGATTGACGTTCACACCATGAAGAGTTGCCTCCCTTTTTTGTACCAGAGTTCTTCGATACGATCACGTGACCTTGACTCGAACGTTGAATTGTCACCCCACGAGAGATATATATACAGAGTTGCTTCCCTTGTTTTGTACCAGAGTTAACGTTCCTCGATACGATCACGTGACCTGTTGTCCATATATGGACATGTATTTTATTTTGACTTTTGAGTGAAAATAAGGTTTTTACCAAATTTGGTCATCATTTCCATACATGGTCATTTGGTATCTGGTCGGTTTCCATATATGATCATGTATTTTATTTTGATTTTTGAGTGAAAATAAGTTTTTTACCAAATTTGGTCATAATTTCCATATATGGTCATATGGTATCTGGTCGGTTTCCATATATGATCATGTATTTCATTTTGATTTTTGAGTGAAAATAATTTTTTTACCATTTTTGGTCATGATTTCCATATAGGGTCATAATGTTGTTTTGTCGATTTCCATACATGGTCGTGTATGTTTATTTCGAGTGAAAATACGGTTTTTACCAAATTTGGTCATAATTTCCATATATGGTCATAGGGTATTGTGGTCGTTTTCCATATATGGGATTCATCATATGGTGGTCCAAGAGTCGTAATCCGACATCAGGTGCTTCAGTTTTGATATATAGCCCTTCATACTAGAATTGGCAAAGATCTACGTGAGTTCTACTGTTCATATGACGTCAGCGCCTTAGCGCCTTGCGTTTTTGTGGTTGCATAAAACATCATCACGAACAGAAAAAAAATACTTCTCGAATTTTCATACGTACATCGTGGTATTGTCATGTAATGAGTCATGTCCTGATCTTGCATCCTGATGATTCATGGTCGCATGGTATGAGTCATAGGTTACGAGCGTCATGGCCTTATTAGGACTTCCGGCGTCCCTAGGCGTGATTCATTGTTTAACCTTTCACCCGTGTCGTCACTTCCGGAGGCGGGGTTTGACCATTTTTGGATGCGCCACAGCCGCCACGCGTTTTTGGGGAGCCTAAAAGAACTCCCTCCCTACTACTTACTCGTCTCGTTTAGTATTAGTTTTCAAACTGTGAGACAAGATAAAAGTCAAATAACAAATGGAAATTCTAAACGGAAAGTCCTTTATAAAATGGAAATTCAAAATGGAAAGTCCTTTATAAAATGGAAAACTTAAAAACTCGAACACATTAAACAAACGGAAAACAACTATCATACTCCTGACATGGTACAGGCAAATTGAAGTTATCTAAGAGCAATCATACTACTATAAACCTGTTTTAATTAAATACATCAGATTCAAGAACTGATTTGTATATTCTTTTCTATGTAATGTATATTTCTTTATATGTAATGTATTTTTCTTTCTATGTAATGTATATTTCTTTGTATGTAATGTATATTTCTTTGTATGTAATGTATATTTCTTTCTATTTAATACATATTTCTTTCTATGTAATGTATATTTACCATCCTATTAAGTCTCCTGCAATTATTGCTATCCTTTCTGTCGCTATCAACGAAAACGTAACTAACGTGTCAACATATTCCTCTGGAAAATATATGATAAGAACATAATGTTAGTCAATAAGTACCAAAACACGTTACCTTTATGACTGCAAATCTTCTCTTGTTTTAACATTCTTTGTTTATGGGCAGGTATTATGACTGTTGTGAACGTTAAATATCGCGGCAGTACCATTTTGTAAACGTAACGTCGTTCCCGGGAAATTTGACAGTTGCCGATTTAACCGTTACGAAATTCCACCAACATGTGGCGTTCGAATAACATCTTTTGTTTTCTAGCTTGTTATGAATCCTACATTTCTTTAGTTACTTGTATTTACATGCTTTATATTGTTGAATCGGTGTTGAGACGTACGAAATCATGCTTGCTTTCTTTATAATTCATATTTCTGTACGTACTGACAGTTGTTTAAATGATAAACCTTGACCGGTAGCGAACTATAATTTTACACGCAAGGATAAGTCGTGCTGAGAACTATAAAAACCGGATTTTGCGGATAACGAAACGAATTTGAACTGATTTTGAAAGATTCCAAGAGATAATAACGCATACACGAAAAACACATTCAAACGTTTTAACAATTTTTTTTCCATTTACCTGTTTTTATTATTATTGATAATTATAATCTCTGATACTTTTAAAAGTTGTTTAGTCATTATTTAATATCCAGAAACCAAAGATATTGTTTTTAAATTAAAGATTGGCAACAATCTTTACAATGACTTAAGATTATTCAGCTTACAACTACAGTTTGTTATTCAGGTGCTCTAAATAAGAGTTATGTACTTTAACATCTCCATTTAAGTCACAATTCATAAAAGTAAACCATTATAGGTGAAAGTACGGTCTTAAAAACCGTGCCTTGGCTAACACCGAACAGCTAGTTATCAGGGCCTAAAACATTACTAGTATAAAACCATTCAAATGGTTAAACCAGCGGTCTAATCTATATAAAAAAACGAGAAAAGTGAAAAACTCATGAACCACACCAATAAACGACATCCAATGAACCTCAGGTTTCTCACTTAGGATAGTTGCAAACAAATACAGTGGGTCTAAATGATTTATTAATAGGTACCAACCTTCACCCTAACCTGAAAAAATAGTGAAATATCACAAAGACACATTACAAAATATCAATTGAAATGGCTAAATCAAATCAAAAGCCATGTAATTCGGGTTTGTTTCCTCCAAATCGATTTACAACTTTTGAACATAGGTATACAAATGTGGCCTTTATGTTGTCGTTTTGTTAATATTTTTTGTGCCTAGAACAGACGTCATCTGTCTAGACTGCTTCGACGGAATTTTACAACTTCGATTGTTCTATTGTGATTCCATTTTCAAAGGTTATGGTGATGGCTCTTTGCTCACAAATATGTTTCCTTTCTCTCATTCTATAACCGGTGGTCAAAAACCTTGATCTTGTAATATACTGATAGCATGTTTGCAATAATTGTTTTTCATTTATTTTATCATTAGAAATGAGGCTGTTTCGTATTCACTTAGATTGGCTCTCATTTTGACTTCACTGAACCAATTAAAGTTTACGATACGATATTGCTATTGCCCGTTGATGTAGCACTGTGATCTACAGTTGTCCTGTAGTCTCTTATACACATTTGTCATATAGGCAAACAAATACAAAATCTTCTGGTACATGTATATCATCTATATATAAAAAAAACAAAATCATTTTTTTCCTGATTGAAGGACATTTTGATGAATTTGAAATTAAACCATTATTAATGAACCAACTACTAGTAAGCAAACAATCCTTAAGGATGTACACCTCTGAGGCGCCAAACATTTCTAGAATTAAACTTTTTTTCTTATTCTGATGGGTTTATAAGACTGTAACAAAATAATTGGTGAAGAAAAAATCATATGGAGTTGCACTTTTTTTTTTGCTACGGCCCTTTGAAAATGCCCAATTTTGATGATTTTCCCAATTTTCATCAATTTTTACCTATTTTTAGGCTATTATCGTGAAAAAAATCACAGTTCCACAATTAATTTTTTTTGATACTTTCTATAAAGATGAAGTGGGCCAATCTGAATAAAGTTTACTTACAAAAACTATAGGTAGGTGTTAATATAAGAAAGTTTTATCATATTGTGACGCTTTTTTGTGTAAAATTTACCATGCTGTCAATTTTGTACTTTTGTGATTTTTCTCAGTTTTTAGAACAAAATGCATATTATTTCAACTTTTTTGTTATAAATGACTCAAGAAACACATATCTAAGAAATTTGAAAAGACCAAAATGATATGTGATGTTCATAATTCTTGTAAAATCATTTTTTTGTATCCCTCACCCATTTTCTCAAAAATTTGGGTAAACATACTGACTTGATTGGTTGTAAAATTTGAAAATTGTATTACTCAAAAACCATTCATTGTAGATACACAATTTTTCACAGATTTATGTTTGTTAATAATATTTTTAAAATTCATTGATATTTTCTTCTTCTATTACATGTTTTGGAAATAATTCAAGAACGAGATTTCAACGAGACTGAACGAGACTGAAAACTCAGAAGAATACATCCTTAAGAGTAGTCTTTTTTTAATATCGAATTTTTATTGACGCCTAATTAAACAACCTGGAACTATAATTCTTGTAGATCCAATCAGACGATAATTAGTTGTAGACGATTTCCGGAAAATCATCATCTCTACTATTCCATAGTCCTTTGCAAAAAATGCCCACGCAGACGTCGCACCACAACAAGTAACTTGGAATGGACTGTCTGTCATAAGGTAGAGATATCCTGTATTTAAAAAAAAAGGTAATGCAAATTTGAAACATATTCTATTTGTGTAGGCACATTAAAACAATGTTTTCAGAAGAAATACACTATGATATACACGAAAAACTAACTAAAATATATTCTTTAATGAAGGTTACTGTATCTATTAAGATATTTTTACTGATCACATCAATAAGAACGGCATTTAATTCTTCATTTATGCGTAAATAGTAAAATTACGAAACAAGTTTTCAGTGTGATTTTATAAACAATAGAGCCCATTCCTGATTGAAAAGGGTAGGGGTTATTAGTATATTCTTAAATCGTTGTGACAATAGTAACAAGTTATGTATTTGAACTGCATCACACACGATTATTTCAGTTCTTTTGAACTTAAAAATAAACTTTATTTGAAGTGTAATTTCTATATTACTATGAAAAATGAAAACGAACCATACTATGTATGTAATGAATAATGCTTTTAAGACTTAATTGGGACTTCTTAAAATAATAAGTATGCAAACATTTCTCGTCCTATTCATTTTTAGAGTTAATTCTGCACAAAGACTTAAAATGAAAAAATCCAGTGAACGAGAAAAAAAAGTGAAAACTATTCATTCATTCATTATTAACATTTAATGTGGATACTACTAATTGGACTGTTTTTGGCAAGCTCTTTTAGTTACCTGAGCTAGAATCAGCGTTGCTTCCTAGATTAGCAGGGTCGTCGTAGGCAAAGAAAGAAGCTGCACAAACTGAAAAGATAAATCCAGAGAGATAATTTTCGTCTGTTTAGTGTTATTGTTCAAGAGATAGAGGAAATCAGAGTGTCATTCATCACGAAATATACAAACCGGCCATTGCCCTTGGAATATTTGAATGCAAGATACATAGGAATTTTTTTTTCTTTTTGACTCCGCTTTTAAAGAAGGCGATCATTTGTATTGCGATTTTCGTATATCTCAGGGGGAAAAAAACATATGATATCCTCTTATTTTTTTATTACACTGCCAAATAGGCGGGAGGTTTGACTAGCTATAGAATCAGGTTTAAGCCACCTCTTTTTCTTAAAATGTCCTATATCATGTTAGAAATATGGTAGTTGTTATCAAAATTCCGTTTCTATGTATGTCTGTGTTTGTTTTTGATGCAGTTCGGTGTTTTCTTCTTTAGTTGATGTATAGTTTCCATCTGTTTGAGTTTATAACCCGAAATAGTTTTTGCTTAATCGATTTATCACTATTGAACATCGGTATATTATTCTTGCCTTTATCTAAGCATTGAACATTAAGCAAAAACATGTCTATTATTGTAAGTTACAACGAATGTTACTAGAATTTTGAGTGAGAAACGAAAATTTAGACAACCAGTTATACATGCTTATATAAGTAAGTGTACCTTACAATATGATATTAAGATATTCGAAATAGATACCACCGATCCCATCGGCTCATTCCTTACTAATCATGTTCATGTTTTTATCAGATATATTATTGTATCGTATTTTAGTACCCTTGCCTTTATTCGTTTTATGAAAATGATTAAAAATAAAATGTAGCGAATAAACTTACAGTAATTGCATGGAAACCCGCTGGTGAAAAGATTCAGTGTGTCGTTAAGCTTACTCGTTGTTGCTGATCTAAAACTTGAATGAATATCGGCGACACTTGCAAGCCTTGTAGTATCCTCTTCAGCAATCATTACATACACCCCACTATCCCGAAGTTTCTGAGCTGCTTCCTCTACATCTGAGTTTGAATCAGAGTATGTACCGTCTTTGAGCATGATCAAAATGTCACTTACATCTGACCGTGCTCCATTTTCTTCTGTAAATATTGTTCCTCTTGCAAAAATAAACGCGTCTTGTGTGCTAATGGTCCCATATGACCTGTCAATGTCGTCTAACGCAGCTTCAACTGCAATATTTGATGTGGCTGTTTTAAAGTCAATGACCAAAGACACCTCTGAACTCATTTTGGCAATTGATATTCTAGTTTGATAAGAAGCCACATTCAATGTGTTCGTTATACTTTTGAAAAAAGTCATTATATTTGTTACTTGATATGAATAATACGTCACATCGATAAGATACGCTATATCAAACACTTTCGGTGCACAACCTGTAACAATAATTAGATACAAATTGTGTTATTTTATTTCCTTATATAAACATGTATTTGAAATATTAAATCATACACATTCGTCGTACCTTTAAATTTATAAAATAACAAGAATGTGTCCAAAGTACACGGATGTCCCACTCGCACTATAATTTTCCATGTTCAATGGACCGTGAAGTTGGGTAAAAAATCTAATTTGCCATTAAATTTAGAAAGATCATACCATAGGAAACATGTGTACTAAGTTTCAAGTTGATTGGACTTCAACATCATCAAAAACTACCTTGACCAAAAACTTTAACCTGAAGCGGGACAGACGGACGAACGGACGCATAGACCAGAAAACATAATGCCCCTCTACTATCGCAGGTGGGGCATACAAAAACAGAATATAAAAACATTTTTCAGGTTATTGGGCTGAGATAAAAACAAAGAACACACAAACTCAGAATATACTAATAACGAAATCCCAAAAACTAAAATCAGTATTCACTAATCACAAAAACTGAAATAAATTTTCACTGATCACAAAATCGTAAATTCTTGGATAGCAAAAATTATCGAGTAAAACAGTGAAACTTGGAATTTGACGGACACAGAGAAAATATGTAAAAACTGTCAAACATATCAAAAATTCTAATTTCTGTTCTTTTCAATCAATTCATCTTTGAGGAAAATGTGTACCATAGATATAAGAGCATGTGGAATGATTCCCCATGATACATCTCTCCATCCATGTCACATTTGTAAAAATAAACCATTATAAGTCAGAGTACGGTCTTCAACACGGAGCTTCGGCTCACATTGAACAGTAAAGATATAAAGGGCCCCAGAAGATACTATTGTAAAACCATTCAAACAGGAAAACCAATGGTCTAATCTATATAAAAAATGAGAAACACTTATGAACTACTTCAACTAACGACAACCACTGAACATCAGGTCCCTAACTTAGAATGTCCCTCTGGTATTTAACGCCCTCTTTAATAACAGGTTCAAACATATGTAGCGGGTTTAAACGTTTTAATAGACACTATTTTTCACCCAACCTGAAACCATAGTGTAACATCAAACTATAAAATATCAATTGAAATGGCGTAACTCAATCCAATGACATGTTAACAGAAACAAATGAGTATACACTGAACGAATAAATTTGATCTATGTCACAATGTAATCACAAAATTAATAAAACAGTTAGATGTCAAATAATATCAGAAAGACAACTTCGACAAGGTTCCGCCAAAGACAATATCGTACACAGGTAATTCAAAAAAGAAATTGTCGTAAGGATACAATAAAGTACCGAAATATATTTTACAAAATAAATAATTTTGTTCTTCATAGTACGAGAACGGAAGTGAAAACATATCGTTTTAATCAGGATAGTCAGAAAGAACAAATTTTAAATGAAAGAAAAACTTGTAACTTGTAAACTTAAATATTCCAAAGGCAAACAAAAAAGGTGACTAGAAATAAAACAAAATACCATAAAAAATGTTTTTAAACGAGCATACTTTTGAAAAGTAAGACCTAAACTAAGATTCAAACACACAAGGAAACAAACCTCAAAAGAAGATACTTGTATATGCAAAATTGTTCGATCAGATTGTATCATAAGCTGTAAATGAACATTTGATAGCATATTTTGAAGACACGATATATGCAAAATCACTCATCTTTCAAAAAAAATCTTTATTATAACACATCACAAAATATGTTATGAAATTTTGTGGTAATACATCCTGTCCTACCAATACTTCTTTTTGGCATTGTATAAATTAATATTTTTATTATGATATCTTTCTTCTAAATTCGTTGCATATGTTATGAGGAGCATGGCTAATTTATAAGTTGTAATTTGCTGTGAACTATCTTTTGCTCCTCATTTTCAACAGTAAATAAAGGCAACAGTAGTATACGGCTGTTCGAAAGTCATAAATTGATTGAGTGAAAACAATTCCGGGTTACAAACTAAAACTTAGGTAAACACATCAACCATAAGAGGAAAACAACGAAACAACAGAAACACTAAAGTGCAACTTAAAAAAAAAAAAAAATGACAATGCAGCACACACAGCAAATGTGGCGAGTTTTCTTATGTCGATACTTTGTGTCTTCAATTTTATGTAAGTCTTTGTTTGTGCTTCGTACCAATCCGCAAAACTCAACTGGTAATAACATTTGATCTCATGTTATGTTTCACAAATGTTCAAGGTTAGGAAAGGATTGAGCACAAAAACATCAAATAATATAAAAAAAAAAAGGAGATAAGAACGAACAACAAAAATCAGTTAAAAAAGGATTTACTCATCACATGGGTACACATAGAAATATGTATAACAAAAACACAGAATGAACGTGGCCGGGTACTTGTATATTACAACAACCAAAATACACTAAGTACAGAACTGTGAGTACTAGCAGTTACTGACAGCTAGTTCAAAACCACTAAAACTAATAAAAAATCATGCATCTTAGAATAAATTATCAATCAGTACACATCCAACATCAAATGGATTAATTGTAAAGACGTCATAAACAGTCAGAGGAAAACATGACCTTGTGCAATGCCAAGATACAGATAGTAACAGATTGAAGTTCCATGACTGCGTATATGTATATAACAGTAACATTTAGTATACTGATAAGAAAATCAATATTAATATCAATAAAACAATATTCAATGATCTAATTGCAGTGCTGAATTGGTAACCTTATAGAATAAATTTATTTTAAGGATCAATAAGTTTACCAGGTTTGTTTCTAAACTTCTGGGCACGATAAACAATATATCCGATGTGCTATCCCGGTTGAAATAAGTTTTCTACAGACACAACCGAAGTTCAAAACCAAATCTTTATATCTATGGAAGAATTTAGTAAATTTTAAAGTAGTTTGTGGTAGCAAAATCGCCGGCTTAAGGGCATACGATACAGTTTTGATCCCGTATTTACATTTTGATAAATTTACATATGGACTATTTTTTACCTATTTAAATCAAATATGTAATAAAAAAATATACCTTCATGTGCTACTTTTTTAGTAAAATGAGGTCGAAATTTTGTATATTTGCTCAAAATTCGGATTTGTGGCCGTACTTTATCTTTCAAAAGAAAGACATAACTTTTTTGTTTTAAAGATAAAAACAAATTGTTTCTGATAAATAATTTGTAATTTCTGTATTTTATAAGTATCCTAAAAGTTAATACAATTTTTTTTCAGAAATAACTCATATCTATCAAATGTTCATGAATGTAGAAAAAACATCATTGTTTTGCTGTATATTTATCAAATTTAAAAAAAAATGCACTATTTACGTTTTCATGAAAATTGGCACACATTATCTTCTGGCGTAATCATACCAAATGGCATTTTAAAGAGGGGTCCATGAACTCGTTTTCAAGTTAAATAAGTTTGAATTGTAGAAATCAGTCGAAAACTGAATCTTTTCCCGATAAGTCATAGTTTGACGTCGCGAAAATAACAATTTACGTTAGAAACGTCATTACCTCCCCTGTAACTGTATCGTTTGCCCTTAAAATACCGTCATTAGCTAGAATAATTTACCAGTAACACATATATTGCGTTCGTTAAAATTAAAAAAAAACCTGTCACAACAGACACAAGCATAACGAACGTGTTGGGAAATATAAAAACCGTTAGATGGTGCCAAAGGAACATCACTATACAAAAAGGGAAAATTAACAAGAGGAAACGAAAAATCGTCTCTTTTGTTATAAATTTTAGCGTGGAGCTTCTCACATTTTATATAGTTCCTTTCCCAAATTTAAAGTCTGTATCCCAGCGGTAGTCTTTGGTTGCCTCTGTCATTATATTTTTGTTAATTATTTTGTCATCAGTACGTTGTTTTTTCTCGGGTTTTTTAAAAGTTGAAGTTTTTGTTTAGTTTGGTATCTACAATGAGTTTATTTACTCACAATCAACTCCGGTATCACAATTAGATGATTCATCAGAGTCCCCAACACATGCACTTATAGATGTAGTATCACACACTCTTGATCTATATTGAGTTCCAGATCCACACGGAACAGAACATGTCCAAAGTGTCCAGTCACCCCAGACTCCACTTTCAGCTGAAGAGACAAATGAAAATCACAGTTGTCTTACTAAAGTTAAAGAAAATCACAATGGTTACAGAAGCCTTCGTTTATTTTTATCTTTACGATGTGTAGTAGATGAGGTAAATTTATGAGTCTGGCACTAAATAAAAAAAAATTCTATGCAATATCTTGGTCAAAATCGATCTGCTTTCTATAATTATTAATACGCTTTCAATAAATTGTCTTTTTATAGATATAGAAAGATGTGGTGTGAGTGCCAATGAGACAACTCTCCATCCAAATAACAATTTAAAAAGTAAACCATTATAGGTTAAAGTACGGCCTTGAACACGGAGCCTTGGCTCACACCGAACAACAAGCTATAAAGGGCCCTAAAATTACTAGTGTAAAACCATTCAAACGGGAAAACCAACGGTCTAATTTTTGTTTGAATTTCTTTTCTTTTTTTTATTAAAAGTGCGTAGGCGGTTGACAGTTGCAAAATGATGAAAAACCTACCTTTCAAAATATCTACAGGGTTCTAGTTTTTTTCCAACTGGAAATGTCAGTCTTATTTTGATGAATAATGGACAAATGGTTTAAAAAGTATAACAAAAATACCGAACTCCGAGGAAAATTCTATATGGAGAGTCCATAAGCAAATGGCCAAATCAAAAGCTCAAACATAAAAAACGAATGGAAAATATAGACTAGTATATTAAAATTAAAGTTTTGCCCCGTTTTGAGTTGCTGCTTTTTCTAAAATTTAAGTTAACAAAGAGCTGCTACGATCTTCACCTTTGGCAGATTAATCGCAAAACTAGAAGATGCGTTCCTCACTGCACGGAAAAGTTAATGGTTCATAGTTAACGTCCGGATATCAAATATTTGCCCACATTTTAATTCCTCCATAGATGGTGTGCCCTTAATGTGTCCCCTAGTGACCCACAAATCAAAGATAATGTTCCAAAAATTCATAAATATCATGATTTTATTGTCACCAGGATTTAAATTACCATCATTTTTGCTTGAAGCATAAGTACTTACTTGATATAAATATATTACAGCTCAGTATCAATGATTAATCGCATCTAGAAACAATTATTCCCCTTTTCCTCAGGTAACAATTAAAAGGTTTATTTTTTATATACATATACATATTGTAAATACTTATGAGAAGTGTGTGTTTCTTGAAGTCGATGTTGCGTTAACCATTATAATTTCATGTTTGTTACCCTGATTGTTGATCTGATGAAGCATTCATTTTCATGTAATGCTTTGTATTCCGGAAATGTTAAAGAATGCAGGCTTATACAAATTCATTTTTTTGTCTGATAAAATATCTAACAGTTTACCTAGTCTAAAACTGGAAAGCAGTAAAACAGAAATTGTGAGCATGTTCATACTTTCAGATTATTTCATCGGAATCCAACTGTCTGTACTTTAATAGTCTGTGTTTATACTGAAAAGAATAATGTTAAAGAACATATTTATAGGCGGTAGATACTTTGGATTTTAGGAGAGAAAAGGACATATTCTGTGAATAAATGACCCCTCAGGTAATACCACATGCAAAATCATTTCATTTGCAAAGGATGATATTACATTGAACTGGAAATCTGAGGACGTATTGTGTTTGTTTTGGATACCTTAGCTTCATAAAATGCCGTACAAACAACGGTCATTGCCGGCTCATCTGCATGTTTTACAAAAAAAAATCCACTAGATAAGCCGCAGTGAAAAATAGTCTTATAGAGATATAAGTGGTCATATCAATACAAGAACCTATGGCGAGCGAAACGGTTTTAATTTTGAAAATATAAATGTTCCCAACCTTAGCAGCTATGTACCAAATGTACCTGCATATAGAATATACATTTCCTTACATATTCGGTATTCATGTATTCATCAGTGTTTGGGCAGAAAATTGATGAACATAGGTTATGTCAAAGAACGTCTGACCCTTTTTTTAATAAAGCTCATTTGCAGATACCTAGACCTTGTTGATAAATATTCCGTACCGACTTCACAAATCATACATGATGGTCTTGAAGTACAGACTATAGTAAATGATGTTATCAATCATCTTAATTGAATGTTCCCCTCTTTCTCCTTGTATACTTTTAACCTTTGATTTTTATCTATTTTTGCTTATATATACTTCTGATCTGGTTCGGTACCCTTTTCGCTAGGGTAAATTTTGAGTTCATTTTTGCTTATGTACTTTGTCTATATTCAATTTTGTGTTTCTTTGTTGAAACAATCACGTGTTTTATAGTATTAAAGAGCATATTACAATGTGGACTGCAGTACTCTAATTCACGACGTTTTTACTTATTATGTTTATAGATATATATGAGAAGATGTGGTTTGTTTATTTCGGTCGCGCATTGTTCATTTTTATGTTTCGAAGTTTAGTATGACGTCCATTTTCATTGAACCAGTACAATTTCTTGTTGAGGGGCCATAAGAATTCTATGCGACTGTCATACAAGTGAGAGGTTTAACTTATTTTAAAACCAGATGAAATTAACCATTTCTTCATGAGGAAAAACCTTACCAAGTCAGGGATATGACAGTTGTTTTCCATTCGATAGAACTGTTTGAAATTTTGATTTTGTAATTTTTATAAAGGACTTTCTGTTTAAACGTTATCACCAAATACGTTAAGAGAAGATAGGGTTAAACGTCCCATTAATCGAATACGCTCATTTATAACATCTCTGCCATGCATCTTGTTCAATTCGTCCTTAGAAATAATATTTTCGCATGTAGTATTCCGAATTTTTTTTTAAATTATCCTCCTCCCTTTTTCTACAGCTTGTGATTTGTTTATCTAATTTCAATATATCTGGAGTAGTTACAGATCTTTTATAAAAGCATGCAAAGCAACAAAAAAAGTCTTTAAATAATAATAAGGTCTACTCCATAAATGGCATGCTTCGTTGATGCTTATCGAGAATCCGATAGCAAATTCCAAAAAAGTAACAACAGTTTGTGAAACAAATCAAAGAAAACTCAAGACTTCGCAACTGGAATCCAAAAGAAAAATAAGTTGTGATCTCAAGTGTTCTGGAAGGGCAAGAAGATCAGGCATAACATATGCCCCCCTACTCGTGTTGTTAAGTGATAGGACACCATACATATAACGCCTTGTGAATTTAAAAGATAACTGCATTTATTTTTTTCGGAAAAGGAGTAAGTTCGATAAGGCCGTAAAATAGCTCCGTTTTTTTTTGCTGAAATTTCAAATTATGATTTATTGATCTATATCACAATGAAAGATTGGTAATATAGTGACTAGATATGAAATAAGAGTTAGGGGCCAAATATCATGAATCGTGGCCTTTACTAAACTTACAGCATTCATACATTAACTCTGCCTAATATGGATAAAGGAACAAATCGGAAAGAAGAAGATGACACAGTTGTAACGTGAAAGGAAGTCTAATAACATTAACGGTACCAATTTTACTGCACCAGATAAAATTGAGAATGGAAATGGGGAAGATGCTCATTTCTCTCTTTTCAGTGAAACACAAGACCGAAACATTTGAAAATCCAAAGATTATTAGGAACTTGGAAGACCCCCCCCCCCCCAAAAAAAAAAAGTAAGTCTAAGATAGGCAAGGAAAATGAGTATTGCATTCTTCAATTTGCCAAATTTTGTTATAGCACATTTTAATGATATAATATCGGAATGTTCATGCCAGTGCCACAAAGTTAATGAATTAATAATATTGCAGGGGAGAGATTTACAAATTTGTATTCAAACAGATCATTTGAATGTTGTCCACGTCTGATTCACCACGCCCTTGAGAAGGGGTATGTTCACTGTAACCCTAAAATTTACCTTTGATTTCTGATTAACTTGATATATAGATTTTAAAAGAAATTTAAATTACTATTGCACCGTGCTCTAAGGTGCTTGTATGACAATTTGTTACTTTTTTTTTTATTTTGAGGAAAAGTTTCGATCTTGAGAATCAATGTTTGATTTTTTCTTTTAAGTACGATTAAAAATTAACCCAACAAAAATACCGAAATCAACGGGAAATTCAAAGCGGAAAGTCCCTTGACAAAATCCAAAGTTCAAACACACATTTAAAATTACAATCACAAAATTACTGAACTCCGAGGAAAATTCAAAACAGAAAGTCCTTAATCAAATAGCAAAATCAAAGCTCAAGGAATGGATAACAACTGTCATATTCCTTGCTTGGAACAGTCATTTTCTGATGTAGAAATGGTGAATAAAACCTGGTTTTTAGCAATCTAAACCTCTCACTTGCATGACAGTCTCGTCAAATTCCATTATATTGAGAACGATGTGTGAAAAAAACCAAAAAGACATAATAGGTAAAAATGTAAAAAATACCGATTCATCAGTCGACATTGTGTTATAATCCTAATCACTATAAAACAACCAAATATTTATCAAAGAAGCACAAAAAAGCATTTAGACAAAGCACATGAATAGAAAACAACTATCATATTCCCGACTTGGTACAGGCATTTTCTTATGTATTTGCTGGTCAATAGTTATGAAATAGTTTTTCCATTTTTCCACAATTTAACAATACAAAAAGCACAAACAAAACATAAACTAACAAAGGATGTGTTCGCACATGAAATGGGGTCAACTCAAATTCTGGCTATCAACACTATTTGGCATTAGTCGTCCTGTTGAAAAATCAAATGTGGTTTTCTACTGCTTGAATCTTTCACTTTCATGTATGGTCTAATAACAGTAAATGGGCTATGTCGCAGATCTTTCTTCAATTTTTGCATGCAACTTTGGCTCGTTGAAATTAGAACTGCAAATCGAAAAAATAATGCAGTTATCTCCTTATCATTTGAAATATTACTGATTGATTTCTTTCCATATGGGTGAATATTTGTATAGAAAGCACATACAATGGGCAGATCAGATTCTACTTTGTCGCCGATTTGATGTATTCTCTATACAAATTTTTACCCATTTTTTAAGAATTCAATCAGTAATATTTCAAATGATAAATGAGATAAATGCATTATTTTTTCGATTTTCAGTTGAAGTTCATCCATACAGAGTAGTATGCAAATTTTATCTGAAATCTCTGACGTGGCCCATTAACTGTTACTTGACCTTAAGTGCATACTGATTGATAATTTCAAAATTATTTTTTTGATCCTTCAAGAAAATAGATCAGTGCGAAATGTTACTTCCTATCATTTAAGACTAAACCATCACAAACCACAAAAATAATTCAGAGCGAAACGTTATTTTCTACATTTAAGACCAAAAAAAGCAACCAAAACCAGAAAAATGGATCAGTGCGAAACATATTTCATTCAAACTTCAATAATTACGCAGCATTTGAATATTGTCAATCCATTATAAATTAAGGCTATAAGAGTGCTCAATAAAGTATTGTAGCATTATCACTGCATATATGTTTGTTTATGTCAGAAAAAAATGATGTACATTTATATAATTTTTTTTTTACTATATCTTACCTTTAAGAGTCGTTTTTAAGACGATTTCGACCAAAACAAATCTTTTGAATTGGTTAATATCATATTTCAACCCATTTGTAATCATTATATGAGACTACTAATATAACAAGATTTTGACTTTTTGAATCAGATTACATGTCACATATATTAGCCACCTCTGATCACAAAAACTCTTGCAATTTAATTTGTTATAATGATCATTTTGACATACTACATCTATCGATTTAACAGATCAATCATATTCTATAGAATATTCACCTCCTTTATAATCACTAGTATTATCACGTTTAAGTAGTACAATGCGGACACAAGAACCAAAATAATAACACGACATTAGAGACAATAACCTTTTTAAATTAAACCAATTGTGTATTACTATCTACTATTCTATATAGTTTATGTATTTGATAGTTGGTAATCATTATTCGTTGTCTGTTTACATGGTTAGATCTTAATATATTTCAATTAATACATTTTAAGATGAATATATAGTATTCGTATTTTTCATTTTTCTTGCTAGTTGACCTATTGATTGTGTTATTACATTTTCACGTCATTTTTCAACTTTTAATCCTTTTCATTATATATTATATAGGAACGTGACTTTTAGCAAACCCGTCTAGATGTCTATTAGTTGTTTGTGTTGATGGGTAAATGTCTTATTGACGATAAGTAAACCTCATTAAATTCGTATAAACTTTATAACTACATTACGTTTGGAGCAACACATACTACACATGATCCATTGTTTATTACTTCAAATAATTAACATGTTTACACTTAATACATGGATCATGGAGTTTAACTCGTTGATAGTCAGTGTATGTTTCATGTACTTCCATGTACAAGATGAATATTGTTCATCTTTCATCATCTATAAGGATATGCAAAGGTAATGGATTTCATACCTCTTTACAATGGTATTTGTCAAAAAATGTATGCATTTTTCGCATCGATATCAATATTGTGGAATTTGATTCGACTGTCGTAAAAGTAAGAGGGTTAGCTAGCAGTGAAACCAGGTGCAATCCACCACTTTCTACATAAGAAAATGCTTGTACCAAGTCAGAAATATGGCAGTTGTTGTCCATTCGTTTGATGAGTTTTATCATTTGATTATGCCATTTGATTAAGGACTTTCCGTTTTGAATTTTCCTCGGAGTTCAGTATTTTTGTGATTTTACTTTCTACCCTTCACACAGTTGGTTGGTTACGTGTGTGCATGCAATATTTAACATGTTAAATGCGCCTGTTTTTGTTAACATCTTGAAAGAATAATGTAACTTGTATTCAAATGTTAAACTTAACTTGTATTGATTTTCCATTTCATTAACCAGTTCTATCATATTCAAGAGGGAAATTTGTACAATGTACAATAAAAGCCGAGTTTGTCCAGTGGGTCACATGTCATTCTGGTTAAATCAAAAAGTGATTTCTTATCATATTAAACTCAGCTGTGTATAAAAAATCTTTTACAGCCTAGCGTCCTTCCGAACATTTCTACAAATATAGTAAATTTCCTATTAAATTGGATTTGGCTGCATAGGTATACACTCCAAGAAGGTAAATCTATCTGTATGTGTACTTTACATACCTATATTTTGATTAAATTATAAGCGAATTAAGGGAAAATTAAATAGGACTAAAATTTGTTTGTATACGGTTTAAAAAAGACAAATATTGTTACTCTTCATAACTTATAAAAGTGATAAAAAAGAGTACCTTCATCAACGGCATGGTCATTTTCAAATTATATGAAAATCACAATTTCATGCAAGCGAAAATATATTTTGTCATCATATACCTAAAATGTAATGGAAAGTTACATTGATTCAACTGTTCAACAAAATGCATTACATGTCATATGAAAATCACTTATTCATATCAGTTACAATAGCTGCAGTACCTGTTTCAACGATTTCATTGAATACACTGATATTTTCACTTTCATCTTTCAATGCATCTATATTAGCAATGCTAGAATGTTCGTCTGCGTTTGTATTGTCAGCATCACTATCGGATGACTGTTTGCCAATGTTTAAATCAAGACTATCTGTTTCATTCGATTCGTTCTTTTTCTCAATAAAAATGTCATAATTGTCTTCATGGATAACTGTGGTAGAAGCTTTATTCTTAAATAGAGATATACTATTTTCTTCACTTATACTTGGCGATTTTCCTCTTTCGTCAACGATATTGATTGAATTTCTCCTACTCTGTATGAGTGAATTTTGTTTATCTAAAGGTGGTGTCAAATCATGGTTTTCCGTTTTCTTTTTTATTTCTTTCTTTCTTTTATCTGATTCTGCCTTTGCAATTATTTCTTTCCACTTTTCTTTCAGTGCATTCTTTTTCTGAAGCATTTGCGTTGCTTTTTCTTCTGCTGAAAGTGAATTCATTGGCTTTTTACCAAAGTGAAATAACTTCAATTGTACTCCAAAAGCATCTCCTTTTGTTCGTGATCCAGATGGCAAATTAGATTGCTCTTCAATCTCAATGTTAGAGGAACGATTTGATATTTCACGCCATGCGTTATGGGTAGTTTCCTGGGGAGCTTTACGAAATTTCCCTGTCCATACAGGTATTTGTACGACTTCATTCTTATACAAGTCCTTAAACTCTATACTCTTGCCTACAGGCTTAATTGTGGTATTATCTATTTCAGATAGAATAGTAGCATCGTCGGCATCTGATACCAGTGTTGGCTCTCTGCTGATTAAAACTGTCGTTTCAGTCCTTTCTGGCAATATTATATCACCGTCTAGGAAAAACATGGTAATTACAAGCGTGGCAACGGAAAGTATTGTCATAAATGATATAGGCAGCAAAGAAATAATGACTGCTCTGTAGAACCAATCTGTATAAAAACAATAATACAACTTTTAAACCAAGTCATAATATATAAAGTGTTACCATTTTAGGCTAAAGTAAGGCCTTCAACATGGAGAATCGGCTCACACCAAACAGAAGGGCCTAAAATGACTAGGGTAAAACAATTCACAGAAAAATCGATAGTCTAATCTTTATGCAAAACGAGAAAGATATATGAACGACACAATTAAACGACAATCACTCAACAACAGGCTTCATTTTTTACTTAGAACAGGTTTATTAAAATGCAGCAGGTTTAAACGTTTTTACATGCGCCAACCTTTATCCTTATTACCTGTGACAGAAGCGTAACATTTCATTTGAAAATTAGCTCAAATTTTTACAAAACCCACCTTTCACAATAAATTTTGAATCTTTCCAATGCCTTTTCGCTTTGAGATTGGTAAACCCAAACTCACGTTTCTTGTCCCAGGCCAAGCATATATTCATTTAACAACTATGCTGACTTTGCGTCTTATGAATGCTTAACATTTAAATCGATAACATTCTTTTTTGTTTTATTGAAGGTTCGATATTACAACCGAAAGTCTGTATTCCAAATGGTACTTATTGTTTTCCCTCTCGATTCAACGTGGTCTTATACTTATATAAAACCTGCTTAAAGACAGACCTATTGAGTGATAAAAACAAACAAAAAATACCCAAGGGTCATAGAGCAAAATCTTTAACGATATTTTGATCATCTGTATGTCAGTGATTACATCTAGTATTTTCCTTGTTACCTGAAGATTGATACTCTCGAGACCATGTGTCTATTTCAAATGTTTGGTTTTCTCAAGTGAACACTGATAGACGCATCAAAAATGGGAAACATCAGCAACGCATTAATTAACGTGTTTTCTAGTACAATCTTCTCGTTAGTTGCTGACTTTTAGTAGTAATTAATGAATCGTCCAACAGAGAGCATGTCTGTGTTGTCTTTGTCGTGATATTTTCTAATTATTCCAAGAGATATTATTTTAAAAAAATAAGGAGATTAGGTATGCAAGGCCAATGCTACCACTAGAGACAAAAAGATGATATGTTTACAACATTCGGCCAGTGTATGGTATTCAGCAAAGAGCTAATTCCATATAGCTAACAACGTTATAAAAATAACTGTCATGTTATAATTAGCAACAATTCTTCAGAAAAAACAATGCTTGATTCAAGCTAAAACTACAAGCAAAAGACAGATCAGATTAGACAGTTTTGTTACTTTCTGGAAGTGATAATTCCGTTTCGTATATCATACAAATATGCCTGTTGTGCTTCATCCTATGTCGAAATATTTTCTAATTCCGCCTTCAAGATGAATACTTGTCATGTTGCATATTCGTCGTTATTGCTGCTGATTCGTCCATCAGAGATTATTTACTGTTATATATTTTTTGTCGTGAAATATTCTTTTTTTTTTTTACTTTCACGACGTATGGTGTATATACATCAGGACATTTATTCATTATGTTCGAAAATTTATAATCTCTATATCAGATGTTCATGCTTAACTACCATCATATTTTCTACAGTCTTATATTAACTATATATGTGACATAAGTACCTGGAGGGATATATTGTATAGTTTCAGTATCCTCTGTCAGTCTCAATATTAGGTAACTCATACTTGACCCAAGGGCATCCTGACAACATATGAAGATTCGATATGAGTCTATATCGTTGTATGCAAATGCCGGCTCTTCAACAGTCCATATTGAATATACTACAAAACACAACAGTCAATTTTTTTTTAAATTTGCTTTCGAATATATAAAATTACTAGTTTTGGCTACTTCGGTATAAATATTGCGTAAAAATCAGATATACTAGTATTCTATAAATTGAGCATCTATTATCAACATATTGTAGTTCTCATTTACAAGAAAAAGCAAAGAACGTATTAGTCCAGTCAAACTAAGATTTAACCTCAAACCAATTGGAACAGAAAAATGTTTTAGTTCTTATCTATAGCATTAAGCCCTTAATATACACAGAAAAAAGACTCATAAAATCTAACTTGAGGAAAAGTCAAAATCAGCATTTTTAATTTCCTATGGAAATTAACATTGGAAGGGGAGATAACTCCGCAAAAAAGAGTCTGTTTTTGTCAGTTTTTTGGTTGATTTTCTTAAAATGTATGTAAAGTATGATGCTTTGGTGGGGTTATAAGTTCGTCTTTGACTTAATTATATAATCTTCTGCTCATGAAATGTACTAAACCGAAG
Organism: Mytilus trossulus; assembly: GCF_036588685.1. NCBI lineage: Eukaryota > Metazoa > Mollusca > Bivalvia > Mytilida > Mytilidae > Mytilus > Mytilus trossulus. The sequence continues at coordinate 57,415,237 of NC_086379.1, read as the reverse complement.
TGTAATGGGTATTTTTATTTATTTTTAGTGCATTCTTCATTAAAGAAATTGCAAATTTGTTGCTTTGTGACCATTTTGAAAAAAATTGTGAAAATTTGGTACTGTTTATATCTGTATGTTATATTTTTTTTTCAGCATCTTACTTGTTTTAAGAAACTTTAAAGTTGCATTTCTGTAAATATTGACAATGCAATTTCCCATAGGAACTCCTTTTACGGCCAAAACTGTGCCACTTTTACTATGAAGTTTTGAAAAAAATCTTATCCTAGAATTGAAATTTCATATGCACCACAATTTTTTTCAAAGGTCAAAATATAGGGCTGTGCGGCATATTTTCAACGTTTATATGCCCTGAACTTCTCAGAGTTTAAACTAACACTAATTTTCATAACTACCCCTACCTCGAATGAAAGGTTACCACAGATTTCAATGTAAACAATATGCACATGTGTATTTACTGGTAACATTCCCAAGTTATGTCTCTGTGAGATGAAACACAGAGAGCATAACTGGGAACCAGTATGTAAACAAAATTAATTTTCTATGAATATTCCAGATCTCCAAAAGAGGCGTGTTTTGAGAAACAGCTGTATTTACAAAGTGCAACCTTAAACCACAAAAAGAAGAATACATGCTTAATTATTTTTTATTGAATTTGGGTTTCTTTACCTTGACATGTTGAAAAATTCAATCAATGGTCAACTAATGAATTACGAAATCTAGATTGTAGCTTGATAAAAGATATGGGAACATCTTAAGAGTTGTTTGTTATACTCAAATGACTACTTAAATATCAAGAATCAATACATTCTGATGAATAGTAGCGGTAAAGATATAATTGTGTATCAATTTTTATTGATATATTGCCTTTTTGCAGAGTTATCTCCCTTTGCAATGCAAATCTCCATAGGAATTTTAAATGGTTATATTTTTAGTCTTCCTCAAGTACGATTTTATGGGATTTTTTTCTGTGTATATTTGGGGTATAATGCTAAAGATTAAAACTTTAAAATCTTCTGTTGCAATTACTTTTATGTTAGGGTCAGATTTATGCTAGATTTACTGGACTATATCTTTTAAGTATAAGGCACAGATTTCTCCTCAACAGTTCTACTTTCATCATTTGTACCTTATCAGCATACAGGAATTAACCATTCGTAGATAAAACGTTTATTTCATTCAATAAATTTATATTTTTGTTGTATGTCATCTAGTGACAGATGAGTAACTGATATGGAACGCCACAACTGTCTTATGTGGAACTCTGATATTACTTTATGTTGTTTTATTATTACTTAATGATATTTTGTCTTTACTTAATATGGTTTTGACATTACGAAATGATGTTTTAATATAACTCAATATGGAATAGTCATTACTTAACGATGTTTCGATATTACAATATATGGTTTCGTATTGACTTGATATAGTTTTGTCATTGCTCAATATGGTTATGTCATTACTCGATGTGGTTTCACCAGTATTTAATATGGTTGTGTCATTACCCAATGTGGTTTTAACATTACTTGATGTGTATGTGACTTAACGTACGTAATGTAGTTGTTTCATTACATGATGTGGTTTTGTTATTTCGTTATGATGATTTGTCTATTCTTTATATGGTTTTAGCATTACGTAATGATGTTTCAAAATTTGATGATTTAACACTACTTGATGTGTTTGTTTCATTATTTGATGTGGTCTTGTCATTCTTTGATGTGGTCCTGTCATTCTTTGATGTGGTTATCCCATTGCTTGATGACGTAAAACCACATGACCAATTCGGAAAAACCTGTTCTATTTTTAGATAGATTTCCATGTTGTATGTGCCTTGAATGCACAGTGGCGGATTTACCGGGGGGCACAAGGGGCACGTGCCCCCCAGTTCAGGTCAACAAAATTTTTTTCTAACATAATTTTATCGATACTGAAACATGTGAAACTTCTTATCTAGTGCGGAAATTGCCACAGCTTGATTAGGCTTCTTAAACTGGCCGTTAATTAATACCAGCGTCCCCATGCGTGATTTATGACAACTTATCGGTGGGTGTGTAAATATTGACACCTGTGTGTAATATGTCTCTATGCAAAAGATTTTATGTAAAATAGATCAAAATACATTTACATTATGATTGAATTAGTACAAAATTGTATTGGTTTATAATATCCTACCGTAGTCTAAGATCGTTCATCTTGTCAGTTCGTTAGGTATTTGTGTTTAAACTTAACACACGGGGAAACTCCGCATTGATGTCACTACGGTACTTCTGGCGTAGAAAAACAGTGCAAAATACGTTTTTTCTGCACTTTTGAATAAAAAAACATTTTTAAAAGTAAGTTTTCATTGTTGTTCTCAATTATTGCCAAAAAATGCCAATTTTCTAATGCCCGTTTTAATCCCAACTTCCGAATATTTAAAAACATTCTAGAACTTCACACAATCCCATTTCCGGCCTCCATTGCTTTGTGTACATTCCATTCAGCGTCATCAATCTTGTGGCAGGCAATACAGGTAAAGCAAATCGTATTTTTAGGAATTTAAAAATGACATGCTCCTTACCTCTTTCTCGATTTTCCCGCGAAAAAAGCCCAACCAAAATGAAAGGAAAACTATATGAAAAAACGATGTCCATGCCATAATTTTGAACAGGCATAAAGAGTTGGTTAATAAGAAACAATTTACATTTATTTTTCATAGAATTTTCTTTTTATTCATTATAAAAAGATCGATATTCTGACCATCATGACTGTAGGTAAATATTCATACAAAATTCCCTTGATGTCAAAAGGGATGGCAAAAAAAGAGTTTTCCTGTTGAATAAAACCCAGAACTATTGCAAATTATTTTGAAGCAATATCCCAGAAAGAAATAACGTAATTGCCGTAGACTGAAAAATCCCCTAATTGACAGTAGAGCAATTTGATTGGATATAACGAATTGACATCACGTGATTTTGACGCCATTGAAATTTTTATGTAAACAAACAAGGTCAGAAGGTTCCGTATGGGACATCATCGTACATTTAGTTACTGACAAACAATTACGAGTTTTCAAGCTTGCCAATGCATGGTTATAAAAAATTAAAGCTAAGTCTACAGAAAAAATAAGAAAAAAATAGCCTTAGTATAACGACTTATCATTACACCTGGATACAATACCGATTAAGATCGATTACCAGGTGAAACGTCTGATCTGTGTTTTTGAAGAATAGGTATACAAACATTTCCTGTTAATGTACGTTTTTTCCAAAACTTTCTTTTTTTGAATTTATTTAGCAACAAATTAAACTATTTATTTTTTGATAACTTAATTAGAAGATATGTTTTTTTTTAAAATAATGTCATATTTCATTCCCCTCTTATGGAAGGGAAATCAACAATTTTTTTTACTCCCCCTCCCCTTTACCCTAATGCTTTCCCTCGTCCAGGAAAAATAAATTGACATTTCCTATTAAATAATCATTAATAAAATGCTATTTGATTTTCGTTAAAATTTAGTTTGTAACAGAATCTTGGACTTAGAAATTTCTCTAAAAGCCGAAGCATGCAGTTATATTTGTTTTTATTGGTCTTGTTTCAATTACCATATACATGGACGAGGCTATGCAAAAGGTCACCATTTATGAAGATATAAAGGTGTTTTGCAGATATTAGAATAATGTGCAAAAAAGTATAAGTCGGGGCAAAAAAATATGGATAAAAGAATATAGAGTTGATGAAACATAAAGAAAATATTGTTTAATTGTTGCATGGTTGTTAAACGTCCAGTGGCAAATATTTGATGCATGTTTAGGTCGAATACAATAAAGATCAATTGTCAATAAAGTGAAAAAGTAAAAAACTTAAAACATATCGAAATACAGAAATAATGATTTGACCCCCCCTCTCCAAAAAATAACCCAAAACAAACCTAGCACCCACTCAAACTCGCATATATATATTTAACACCAAAACAAATTGGTTCATGGTGCCCCCCCCCAGACATCGAAGTCCTGGATCCGCCCCTGATGCGTGTGGCCATCCATCTAATTAGTGTTCAAATTAAAATTCGGGTTACTGTTTGAGTTAAACTTTGAGTTAGTTTTCAAATTCAAGCCATGCTCAGAATTAAAGTTCTAGTTAGCATTGAGTTTCGAGTCTGACTTCGAGTTTGAGTCACATTTAGAGGCAGAGTTTTAGTTAAAACTTTGAATTTAAGTCGCGAAACAAGGGCTTTTGCTAGTGCTTCCGAAATGAGGGCTCTGGGATATGCGTACTAAATAAACAATGTTGCAGTTTACAAAACGCAACATAGGAGTTGAAATAAAGCTAGATGTTATGTGATTGCCAATGAGACAACTATCTACCAGAGTTTAAATGCAGTGGATTCAAGAAATCATGTATAGGCAACCGTACAGCCTTGCCTTCAACACTTCGTAGAGTGTAAGTCAGTTTCAAAAAAGATTCATGCACTATGTGAAAAAAAATCAAACGAAAAAACTAACAGTCTATTTTACAAAAAAAAACAAATATAACACATATGTATACAACGACAACAATTGAATTTCATGCTCCTGACTTGGGACAGTTACATAAAGAAAGGGCACGTGGTGGAGTTTAACATGTATGTGAGCGAACATCGGACTGTAACAGTAGTGTAACAGCACAACACGAGAAAAAATGTAAACTAGACAAAGTGATGCCCCCGCACTCCACTCATTTAACCGCTTATACCCCAAAAAGGACAAAGTTAAATTTTTCTCCAAAAAGAGGAAAAATAATAAAAAGAAAAAACCCTGACCACATGCACACCTTCAATACATGTACAAACAGCTAGCAGAGTGATAAATTCCTAGCATTCAAACTATAGGAGGAGTTATCTGGAAACGCTCTACTTATGCAAGTAAATTTCCCAAAAATTACAAAGTTCAACTTTCTCCCAAAAGAGCACATATTAATAAAGATTAAAACCTGACCACACGCAGCACACCTTTAATATATGTACAAACAGATAGTAAAGAGAAAACTTCCTAGGATTCAAACTGTTGGAGGAGTTATGCGGAATAAATATATATATATCCATAATAGAAAGGAAAGACGGAAGGACGGACGGACAGAGGTTAAACACTATGCCCCCAAATTTAAGTTGCGGTAAAGTTGCGGTGGCTTAAAAAACAGTTTCAATTGGCTGACTCAATAGATCGGTATGACTGGGTATTCTAAATCCATCGGGGTGATCTCGGGTTCCTAAGAGAGGTCAGGAGACTCTGCTCAACGTGTGGCACCCGTCGTGTTATTCGCGAAATTACAAACCGAGTGATTTGGTTTTATTTAGAAGTTCACATTCGAGTAAAAGATGAAGGTATTATGGTTACGACAACTGGAACATGTTTGTCGTCACATGTGAAACAGATATTCCAAAATGTTTATTTTTCAATTAATGCGAGGTAGATAAGAGAGTTCAACTGATTAAAAGTAAAAGATTGATATTCGTATATGTTTTAATTATCATTAACGTTAAAACAAATTCGGAGAATTCTTATTTTATAGTATTGATGCTTTGTCGCTTATAAGTGTGAGTTGATTTGAAGTGTTTTTATTTGTGTTGAGCCTGCGACATCAATGTAGCGGCAGTGAGACGCAACAACGTCGTCGAAAGTGGCGTCATTTCGGGACCTTTTATAGCTTATTATGGGGTATGAGTTTTGCTCATAGTTGAAAACCATACAGTTTTTTTTGTTTTTTTTAGTTAAATAAAACCGAATTAAACTGTTTTGACATGATAAATTTATTACCTCCATGAAGTGTTTTAAAACTTGTATAGAAGTTTTTCCTCAATATCAAGAAAAAGCATCTACAGAAAAAACATTTTATTAATTTTTTTTGACCGATGAATGTACAGCCGATCAACATTACGCTTTTATACTGAAAGCAGCAATATCAGGCGAGACACAGCGTTCCGTGGACTATTTTATAAATCTATTATAATACTGCTTCTATTTGAGAACTTCGGATCAAATAATAGGACCAAGTGGTTTGGGGATATCCCAATTATGTCCGAAATACTGTAAAATATTTAGGATTTTATTTTTTTATTATTGTCTGCCGTTCCCCTTTTTCATAACAAATAACTTTGAACAACCACTCGAACATTAATTTAAACTTTAACTTTGGCGATACCCATCCAAAGCACATTAAACAAACGACATATTGAAATCTGTTGAAGGCTGTACGGTTGCCTATATATGATTTCTTGAATCCACTGCATTTAAACTCTGATAGATAGATGCCTCATTGGCAATCACATAACATCTAGCTTTATTTCAACTCCTATGTTGCGTTTTGTAAACTGCAACATTGTTTATTTAGTACGCATATCCCGGAGACCTCTTTTCGGAAACACGAGCAAAAGCCCTTGTTCCGCGATAGAAAATTTAATTACGAACTCAAAAAGACATATAAAATAGCTCGAATTTCAACTCGAAATCTTAATTAATCTAAATGAGACTTAAATTCGAATCTTACTTAAACTCTACCTCAAGTCAAGAAGTAACTCAAGTTGTAACTAGAACTCGAAAACTAACTCAAAGTTTAAAGTTTAACTCAAATAGTAACCCGAATCTAAATTTGAACACTAATTAGATGGATGGCCACAAGCATGCAAGGCACATACAACATTGAAATCTATCTAAAAATAGAACAGGTTTTTCCGAATTGGTCATGTGGTTTAACCTCATCAAGTAATGGGATAATCACATCAAAGTATGACAGGACCACATCAAAGAATGACAAGACCACATCAAATAATGAAACAAACACATCAAGTAGTGTAAAATCGTCAAATTTTGAAACATCATTACGTAATGTTAAAACCATATAAAGAATAGATAAGTCATCATAACGAAATAACAAAACCACATCATGTAATGAAACAACTACATTACGTTAAGTGACATACACATCAAGTAATGTTAAAACCACATTGACTAATGACACAACCATATTAAATAATGGTGAAACCACATCGAGTTATGAAATAACCAAATTGAGCAATGACAAAACTACATCAAGTCAATACGAAACCATATAGTGTAATATCGAAACATCATTAAGTAATGACAATTCCATATTGAGTTATATTAAAACATCATTTCGTAATGTCAAAACCATATTAAGTTAAGACAAAATATCATTAAGTAATAATAAAACAACATAAAGTAATATCAGAGTTCCACATAAGACAGCTGTGGCGTCCCATAACCTGAGGATGGTGAATCAATTAAGCTGGAAAAACAGGTTTGTCCAATTAGCAATAGTACTAAATAAAGGCAGCAGTATTCCGCTGTTCAAAACTCACTAAACTTAAATTTGAGAAGATAGTCTTAAAAATGTTTTAAAAAAAATTTAGAAAATTGGAATCAAATGTTATTATACCATCAACGGTACCAATATTTCAGAATAGGTAACTACCTCGTCTCGATGCAGTATGTTGTTTAATGTGAATGCGGCGACGTCAAAAAAATTTCAAGTTTAGGATAATGCCAAATAAAGGGGACAGTTCACTAATTGCAAGTTAATAATATTTAGTATGCAGCTTTATGAGCATCAATAGTTTCATATTGATGATGAAATTGAGAATGGTAATGGGAAATGTATAATAGAGACAACAATCCGACCAAAGGACAGAAAAAAGACAAAGGCCACCGATCGGTCTTCGTCACATCAAGTAAATCCCGAACCCCGAGGCGAGTTTAAGCTGACCCCATAACCAAATGTTTACTAATTCAATGAACGTCACACACTAAACTAAAAAAAAATATAAATAAACTATTAATAAAAAATATAAATGAACTATTAATAAAAAAACATACAAGACAAAGATTATTTGGTCCCGTTCTCCTAAGTAATGCTTAATTCTTAACTAACTTTTAACTTTTAACATACTGTACATGCTAGCGTCTTTAATTAGGTCAATTAAAGTAGGTCAATAGTTCGGTTTGTATAAGAGACCACACATCTCATCTCATCAATGACGAGGTTGTGTCAATAAAAAAAAGGAAATGTGACATGATTGCATTAACATACCTCCAGCGTTCTCTATAAACTTAAAATTATAACTGACGGGCAATGTGTATGCTAAGGTACAACATATTTCATCATTCGTGGCATCTGTTACATTGATTGTGTATAGAAATATTGAGGATGTCGTTGACTCGCTGATCTCGAGAATAGATGGCAAATTGTTTATAATAGGTGGCTACAATAAGAAAAATTATCATTATATTTAACATTCAATTCTATCTTTATGTCATATCAAGTTTTTATATGAAATTTTCAAATTTACAGCTATTTAAACTAGAGGTTTTTAAGGGCCTGTGTCGCTCACCTTGGTGTATGTGCATATTAAACAAAGGAAACAGATGGATTCATGACAAAATTGTGTTTTGGTGATGGTGATGTGTTTGTAGATCATACTTTACTGATCATTCTTGCTATTTACAATTTTCTCTATTTGTAATGAACTTGGCCCTTTAGTTACAGAGGAAAACATTTTGTAAAAACTTACCAAAATTTACCAAATTCATGTAAATTGTTAAAAATTCTAATGCAATTATTTTGTAACAATTGTTCTGATTGGATGACAGCAAGCGTAAAATTCTCTATCTCCTTGTCTGTAACTAAGGAAGCCGACATTTTGAATTTCGGAATGTATTGACATGTTATTACTACAATAATAAACAAAACACTCACTTGTTGCGCCTAAAAATCTTCTTTTTATCAAATTTTATTACATTTTGAAGCGGCACAGAAGCCATGAAACGCCCGGTATTTATGTTTGACGCCGGAAGAATACCTATGACGTCACCTAGTGTAGGGACCAAAGAAGATAACATCTTTTCGCGGAATTTTCTTTAATGAAGATTATACACTTGAACAATGATTGAAATTTAATTATGAACTTGTTTTGCATTAGAATAGAGATAACTGTATTGTATTTGAAGCTTTGCGGACGTCCATCGGTAGTTTTACTGTCGCAAATACCCGTTTACCTGTCTCCGCTCCGCGTCGCCAGGTAAACTAAATTTGCGACAGTAAAACTACCGATGGACGTCCTTAAAGCTTCAAATACAATACAGTTATCTCTTAATTGACTATAAAGGGCAATAACTCCTTAAGGGGTTAACTGACCATCTTGGTGATGTTGACTTATTTGTAGATCTTCATTTGCTGAACATTATTGCTGTTTACAGTTTATCTCTATCTATAATAGTATTCTAGATAATAAGCAAAAACGAATAAATTTCTTTAAAAAATACCAATTGGGGGGCAGCAACCCAACAACCAGTTGTCTAATTCATCTGAAAATTTCAGGGCATATAGATATTTACTAGATAAACAAGTTAACTCCTTGTAAGATTTGCTTTAAATGCTTTGGTTTCAGAGTTATAAGCCAAAATCTACATTTTACCCCTATGTTCTATTTTAAGCTATGGCGGCCATCCTGGTTGGTTGGCCGGGTCACCGCACACAATTTTTAAACTAGATACCCTTATATTGATTGAAGCTGAGTTTGGTTAAATTGGGTCCAGTAGTTTCAGAGGAGAAGATTTTTGTAAAAGATTACAAATATTTACTAAAAATTGGTAAAAAACTACTATTAAGGGCAATAACTCCTTAAGGGGTCACTTGACCATTTTAGTGATTTGACTTATTTGTAGATCTTAATTTGCTGAACATTATTGCTGTTTACAGTTTATCTATATCTATAATAGTAATCAAGATAATAACCAAAAACGAATAAATTCTTTTAAATTTACCAATTGGAGGGCAGCAACCCAACAACCAGTTGTCCAATTCATCTGAAAAATTCAGGGCATATAGATATTTACTAGATTAACAAGTAAACTCCTTGTAAGATTTGCTTTAAATGCTTTGGCTTCAGAGTTATAGGCCAAAATCTACATGTTACCCCTATGTTCTATTTTTAGCTATGGCGGCCTTCTTGGGTAGTTGGCCGGGTCACCGCACACAGTTTTTAAATAAGATACCCTAATAATGATTGTAGCTGAATTTAGTTAAATTTGGCCCAGTAGTTTCAGATTTTTGTAAAAGTTAACGACGACGGACGACGACGACGGACGACGGACGCCAAGTGATGAGAAAAGCTCACTTGGCCCTTTGGGCCAGATGAACTAAAATGGCAGAATGGTTTCATGCAAAGAGATACTGAAAACGTCATGGCAAAAAACGAAGAGACAAACAAATCCTCAAACCACTAAATACAAAAACGAATATACAAATCGAAAAACGTTTTAAGGAAAAGATGTGTAGTGCTTAACTCAACAAAGATACCAGACTTATAATTTCATAAGCCAGGTTCGTCTATATATATGCTAGACTTAAAATTTGGTAAGCCAGGTTCGCAGGTCGTCTACATACATGCTAGACTTAAAATTTGGTAAGCCAGGTTCGCAGTTCGTCGACATACATGTTAGACTTAAAATTTAGTAAGCCAAGTTCGCATTTCGTCTACATAGATGCCATACTTAAAATTTGGAAAGCCAAGTTCGCATTTTGTCTACATAGATGCCAGACTTAAAATTTGGTAAGCCAAGTTCGCATTTCGTCTACATAGATACAACACTTTAATTTAGTACATAATATGAAACGCCACAGCTGTCTTATGTGGAACTCTGATATTACTTGATGATATTTTGTCTCTACTTAATATGGTTTTAACATTACGTAATGATTTTTTGATATAACTCAATATGAACTAGTCATTACTTAATATTGTTTCGGTATTACACATTATGGTTTCGTCTTGACTTGATATAGTTTTGTCATTACTCAATATGGTTTAGTCATTACTCGACGTGGTTGTGTCATTAGTCAATGTGGTTTTAACATTACTTGATATGTATGTGACTTAACGTCATGTAGTTGTTTCATTACATGATTTGGTTTTGTTATTTCGTAATGATGATTTGCCTATTTTTAATATGGTTTTAACATTACGTAATGATGTTTCAAAATTTGACGATTTTACAATACTTGATGTGTTTGTTTCATTATTTGATGTGGTCGTGTCATTCCTTGATGTGAATATCCCAATACTTGATGAGGTAAAACCACGTGAACAATTCGGAAAAAATATTTTCTATTTTTAAACAGATTTCAATATGTCGTTTGTTTAAACCTCTAGTTTTTGATGAGGTTCGTGTTGCTTATTCCTTAGTTTTCTATGCTGTGTCATGTGTACTATTGTTTGTCTGTTTGTCTTTTTGTTTTTTAGCCATGGCGTTGTCAGTTTATTTTCGATTAACGAGTTTGACTGTCCCTCTGGTATCTTTCGTCCCTCTTTTGTTTCATGTGCTTTGGATGGGAATCGCTTTCCATTGAGTCAAAGTTCAAATTAAAGTTCGAGTGGTTGTTCAGAGTTATTTGGTCTAAAAAAGGGGAACGGCAGACAATTATAAAAAAAAAAGTACTAAAATAATTACAGTATTTCGGACATAGTTGGGATATCCCAAACAACTTGGTCCTGCCGTTTTTTTCTCTCTTAGTTTTCAAATGGAAGCAGTGTTATAATAGATTTGTAAAATATTTCGCGAAACCCTGTGTCTCGCCTGATATTGTTGATGTCAGTGCAAAAGCGTAATGTTGGCCGGCTGTACATTTATTGATACATGTATCGGGAAAAACAAAATTAAAAAAAGTTTTTCTGTAGATGCTTTTTCTTGATATTGAGAACACAAATCAAAAGACTTGTACTTTATTGTTAACAAATTAGACACTTTAAATCAACTCTCACTAAAGTAAAAGGGAAATGAGGGAGGGGAGGAGTTGGGCTAGGACTAAGCGACAAAGCATCAATACTATAAAATAAGAATTCTCCAATGTTTTTTTTCGTGTGAATGATCATTGGAACATATACGAATATCAATCTTTTATTTTTAGCATTGAATTTTTTGATCTACCTCGCATTTATTGAAAAAAAACTGTTTGAAATATCTGTTTCACATGTGACGACAGATATGTTCCAGTTGTCGTAACCTTAATACTGTCATCTTTTCCTCCAATGTGAACTACCAAATAAAACCAAATCACTGGGTTTGTACTTTCAAGGATTACCCGACGGGTGCCACTCGTTGAACAGAATCTCCTTATCTTTCTTGAGCACCCGATACCCTCCCTCCTGATGAATTTGTATTACCCAGTCATATCGATCTATTGAGTCAGCCAATCGAAACGTTTTTTTATGCCCCTGCAATATATTTATTCCGCATACTAGTAACTCCTCCTACAGTTTGAATCATAGGAAGTTTTCTCTTTACTGTCTGTTTGTTCATGTATTGAAGGTGTGCATGTGGTCGGTATTTTTTATAAATATTTGCTCTTTTGGGAAATAGTATAACTTTGTATTTTTTTGGAAAAGGAGTAGGTTCGATAAGGCCCTAAAATGGCCCCCGTTTTTGGCTTTAATTTTAAATTAGGATTTATCGGCCAATATCACAATGAATTATTGCTAATACATTTGACTAGATAAGAAATATGTCTTTTTGTTGAAAAATGACGTTCCTGCGTCTCATTCATGACGTCACAAATAGTACTCGTTTTGATTTTTTACGAAAAATCAATGAAAATGGCTAAATTTCCATTGATTATTGGGACAGGAAACATAGAGCGTATACGTCGGCAAAATAAATCTTTGAAAATAATGTTTGTTATGACATTTTACATGTCATACTTGAATATTTAGTTTGTCGACGCCTGCGCTCTATGTTTCCTGGTCCTAAATTAGGCTGAAATTCGGTCAATTTTGTTAAATTTTCACAAAAATCCCTTATTTTGACCTAATTGGGATGTAAAGATCAACGCTTTAGAATAAAACTTTGACAGAAATAGTTCTATATAACTTTCTCATATGTCTTTAAGTCAACTGAAATGTTTTTATATTTTGCGACATTGAATTTTATAATCGGGGCCAAATAGGGCCCTTACCGAACTTACTCCTTTACTTGCATTAAAGGAGCATTTTCTGATAACTCCTCCTATAGTTTGAATGCTGGCTGTTTGTACATATATTGAAGGTGTGCATGTGGTCAGGGTTTTAATTTTTAATATTTTTTGCTCTTTTGGGAGATAATTGAACTTTGTCATTTTCGGGGTATAAGCAGTTAAATGTTATAGTTATTGTAAAAAAACACTTTGCATCTGCGGGGCATCAATTGTCTCTCCCAGGCAAAATTATATCTCAGAGAAAGTCCTAAATTGACTTTGTTATAATATAGCTACTTTAGAGAGGAGTGTGGGGGGCATCACTTTGTCTAGTTTACATATTTTTCTCATGTTGTACTGTTACACTACTGTAACAGTCCGATGTTAGGTCAGGATTTATCGGCCACATACATGTTAAACTCCGCCATGTGCACTTTCAGTATGTACCTGCCCGAGTCAGGAGCATGACGTCGTTGTATCATGTGTGTCATATTTGTTTTTTTGTAGATTTTGTTTATTTACAAATTATACCGTAAGTTTTGTCGTTTGATTTTCTTCACATGGTGCATGATGTTTTTTTGTAGCTGACTATACGCAGTGTTGGAGGCTGTACGGTTGCCTATATATGATTCCTTATATCCACTGCATTTAAACTCTGGTGGATAGTTGTCTAATTGTCATTTACACCACATCTAACTTCATTTCAATTTCTATGTTGCGTTTTGTATACTGTTAAATTGTTTATCTTTTGTACGCGTAACCCAGAGCCCTCTTTTCGGAAGCCCGGGCAAAAGCCCTTGTCCGCTATAGAAAACTTTATTACAACTCATATAAGATAGCTCGAATTCATCTCGAAATCTTAATTAATCTACATGAGACTTAAATTCAAATCTCACACAAACTCTACCTCAAAAAGTGACTCAAATTCAAAGTTGTAACTAGAAATCTACTATTTTGATGGTTATTAACTTTATTTTACTTGTGGAAGGAAATAACGTCTTGTTAGTACGTTGAGATGCTTTATGATCGTAACGTTACATACAAAGTGTGCGCGAAAGTACGGGAAACAATTACATTACATAACGTTCTAATGTATTGACCTATATTCACGACATCTACCTTTAAATGTGACTCTAACTCGAAGTCCAACTCGAAACTCAATGCCAAGTAGAACTGTAATTCTAATAATGTCCTGAATCCTAAATCGAAGATAAACTCAAAGTTTAGTGCGAACAGTAACCCGAACTTTAATTCGAACTCTAATTCGATGAGTGGCCATAATCATCTAAGGCACATACAACATGGAAATCTATCTAAAAATAGAACAGATTTTTCCTACTTGGTCACGTGGTTTTACCTCATCAAGTTATGGGATAATTACATCAAAGAATGACACGTCCACATCAAATAATGAAACAAACACATCAAGTAGTGTAAAATCATCAAATTTTGAACGTCATTACGTAATGTTAAAACCATATAAATAATAGGCAAATCATCATTACGAAATAACAAAACCACATGATGTAATGAAACAACTACATAACGTTAAGTCACATTCACATTAAGTAATGTTAAAACCACATTGACTAATGACACAACCACATCGAGAAATGACAAAACCATATTGAGTAATGACAAAACCATATTGAGTAATGACAAAATTATATCAAGTCAATACGAAATCATAACGTGTAATATCGAAACATCATTAAGTAATTTCAAAATCATATTAAGTAAAGACAAAAAATCATCAAGTTATAGTAAAACAATATAAAGTAATATCAGAGTTCCACATAAGACAGCTGTGGCGTTCTATTAGTAAGCCATGTTCGCATTTCGTCTACATAAACTCTCCACGTTTCGAATTAAAAGAAATGAAAGGCCAATTTAATCCAATTACAAATTATCAGTTTGTTTATGAAAAACGCCTATCAACATAACTTTGTGATAATTTGGTACTGTTTTGTCGCTAAGGTGAAATAATCAAATTGTTTGATCTTTTAAGAAATGTTACATTAAAGACATTTTATAACGTCGGTTCATAGAATTGTATCTTCGAATTTTGTCATCAAATGTGGAAAGTTTTATCTCATGTACATGTATTATTATTCTTTGATAAAACATTTCATTGACAGACAGACAGACATACATACATACATACACACATGATATTGTGTTGTTATTATCTAGATTTTCTAAAAGTTTTTTGTTCAGATGATATTTCAGTTTGGAACAGTACAGTATCGTTTGACAAGGCAAACTGTGACAATAACTAGAGATAAAGGAATTATAAGCTTTGTACCTTTGATGCCTATATACAACATATACAATTAAATCTACCTCATATCTTAACTTACATTTAGGAATTGCCAATAAGGGTCGGTTTAAACAAAACTTGACGACAAAAGAGATGATTTCAGCTTCCCAATTGTGAACTTTCCATTTGTATGTAGCAACATTCCAGCAGGGTCTGCATACGGAGCATATATCTCCCAGTTGATACAATATTCCCGGATTGTATTTCATATATTGATTACCTTGAAAGAGGGTTGGTGCTCACTAGGAAGCTACTGAACCAAGAATTCCAAATGATGAAGTTGAAATCTTCCATTCGTAATTTTACGGACGCCACCTCGAGTTGGTTGGCCGTTATGGAATGATATTGGACATTTTCCTTATGTCGTAACTACAATCTCGTTTTCTTTTCACGATTGTGACCCACCGAATACGACTAGTTACCGGGTTTGTAATAACATGAACCACACGACGGGTGCCACATGTCGAGCAGGATCTGCTTACCCTTCCGGAGCACCTGAGATCATCCCCAAGCTTTTTGGTGGGGTTCGTGTTTCTAAGTCTTTAGTTTTCTATGTTGTGTCTTGTACATTATTATTTGTATGTTTGTCTTTTTCTATTTTTGCCATGGTGTTATCATTTTATTTTTGATCTATGAGTTTGAATATCCTTCTGGTATCTTTCGCCCCTCTTTTAAATCCTGATTCTAACATAACAAGCAGTGTTAGAGCAAACAAAACAGTCAAACATTTTGATGTTATTCCATCGAAAATAAAACAGCTACATAGATATGAATATTATGCGATATAATTTCGAAGAATGTTACAAAACACCTTTTTCTGTCGATTATTTTTGCCATGGTGTTATCATTTTATTTTTGATCTATGAGTTTGAATATCCTTCTGGTATCTTTCGCCCCCCTTTTAAATCCTGATTCTAACATAACAATTAAAAAGTTTTTCACAACGTAACATAAAGGGGAAAAAAGAAATTAAACTGGTGTATAAACTAAATGTTTTATATCTTTTTCAAATATTTACATCTGAATCTTATCAATGTATGTGAGGTTTTTTATACTAAGGCCGAAAGAGATACATTTTATTTTTCACTACTATTGGATTCTCAATTGCAATAACACAAATCACAGATATTATCAGGCTATCAGTGTATGCACTTTGCTTATTATATTTTTTGCGAAGTCCTAAAATTAGCTATTTATGCAAATATCAAGGATCTGTTAGTTGACATGTGCCTATGCACATGACATTTATTAGAATAAAGTAATACATA
The DNA here is from genome assembly GCF_036588685.1 of Mytilus trossulus. NCBI lineage: Eukaryota > Metazoa > Mollusca > Bivalvia > Mytilida > Mytilidae > Mytilus > Mytilus trossulus. The sequence continues at coordinate 57,398,668 of NC_086379.1, read as the reverse complement.
TCCATATTAACAAACTTACAGCGTTATAGGTAGAAACTGTTACGGTTGTCGAAGCTGAATGCTGACAAGAATCAGTCCCTGTCACTGTGATTATATAAGGACCACCATTCCTAGGCACTGTCGAATTCAAGTTTAATGTAACTGCAATAAACAGTGAAATATATCAAGTATAATATAGAGTATGTTTGGCATTATGCTAGAGTTAATATCATGTATCTATGATGAGTTTATTACTATCTTCCAATAAGGAATGATTACTTTATTTGAACACAAAAAATACATCATCGCTGAAAAATATGTTGCATTGTTGCCATTAAATAAGAACTCATATTCTATTAACTGAAATGTAAGTTTTAAAGATATAAGGATTGATTAGGTAACGCTATAGTATAATGGTAACATATTTACCCTTTTCATATTGAACTTCACTAACTACAAATAGTTCACTGTCTCCAGAAAGGGTAAAGGTGATGTTATCGTTTAAATCAGTATCTTCAACTCTAAAGTATAACACTTTAGTTCCAATAGGTGTACTCTCTTCTATTTCTGTTTCGTTCTGAATGGTTATCAAAGTAAGTTCTGTGTCTACAATATAATGAACAATTAACAGGAAAATTTGTTAATGACACAAAAATATTATTTATTGTCCTCAGTTTAAAATATCGATGGTCTTCACTGTTTTAATCTCTTGGATTTTATCAATAGTAAAATTGATTCGTATTTATCATGCTAAATACCGGAATTCATGTTTTATCTAAATCTTTTTTTTAAAGTTTTTATGTACCAGTATAAAATCATTAGGCACATTACGCCTACTAATCTGATGTAAACAAGGCCTTAGGGGTCGACCATTTAACTTTAATTGAGGATTTGGGGTTGTTGAGTAGTTATTAAAGGTACCAGGATTATAATTTAGTACGCCAGACGCGCGTTTCTTCTACATAAGACTCATCAGAGACGCTCATATCAAAAAGTGTATAAAGACAATAAGTAAAAAGTTGAAGAGCATTAAGGAACCAAAATTCCAAAACTTTGTGCCAAATACGGCTAAGGTTATCTATCTATGCCTGGGATAAGAAAAAACTTAGTTTTTCGAAAAATTCAAAGTTTTGTAAAAAAAGGAAATTTATGAAAATGACCACATCATTTATATTCATGTCAACACCGAAATGTTGACTACTAGGCTGGTGATACCCTCGGGGTCGAAACGTCCACCAGCAGTGGCATCGACCCAGTGGTGTCAATAGTTATCAAAGGTACCAGGATTATAATTTAGTACGACACGCGCGTTTTGTCTACATAAGACTCATCAGTGACGCTCATATCAAAATTTGTATAAAGCCAAACAAGTACAAAGTTGAAGAGCATTGAGGAACCAAAATTCAAAAACGTTTTGCCAAATACGGCTAAGGATATCTATCCCTGGGATAAGAAAAATCTTTGTGTTTCGAAAAATTCAAAGTTTTGTAAAAATAGGAATTTTATGAAAATGACCACATCATTGATATTCATGTCAACACCGAAATGTTGACTACTAGGCTGGTGATACCCTCGGGGACGAAACGTCCACCAGCAGTGGCATCGACCCAGTGGTGTAAATAGTTATCAAAGGTACCAGGATTATAATTTAGTATGCCAGACGCGCGTTTCGTCTACATAAGACTCATCAGTGACGGGGATTGGGTTTTATTTTTTAATTTTTAAATTTCTGAATACTAATTTGACATAGGGCTGGCCAGGCAGACGAAATTTTTTTTTTATTCTGAACCCCTGTTCTCATCATACCGTATAGTGTTTAACATTGGAAATACATTGATTGATAGCGTTTGTTGCACTTACAGGCGTCAACAGTTTGGTTACTGTATTATAATTGATTTTCAGTTCAAATGTATAAATTTACGCATTGTTTCTGCATCAGTTACACTTGGTTAACGCCTCGATGACGCTTGAACATACATTCGCTAATCATAGCAATGAAGCCAGGATTTTGTATGAAATCTACGCCTTGTGTCAATGTAGTTAACAGTCGTTTTATTTCGTACAGGCAGTCATCTGTTTTACTCATCCACATACAATATTTTCTTTCTGAATGACACCAAGCCATGTATTGGTTTACTTATAGGAAAAAGCTATTCTTTTAAGTGTTCATTTAAAAAGTTACTTGAATATGTGAAATTAACTAGTTCTTGCTCCTTTCAAAAAATAAATCTTTGACCGATAACATATATTTTGTAAGTGTTAAATAATATTTAGCTTTAGATATCATATTTCAATACGTTTTGCATCTCAAGAATTTTACAGAAAATGACATGAATAACGAGATTACTTACTATTTGTTGTTGACACTTTTATTGAGAAACCCTTGTTAGCTATTGTTTCTGCTGATGACAAGTCAATAGAATCTCCGGCGTTAAATTTTGCACTTGGTAGATGTAGTCTTTTGTTGTATTGTGGACAATCCGATCTACTTGTTGTAGTACAATCAGCATGACCAATCATATTAGGCCCATTTGTATACCTATCAAGTAAAGGATAAACATAAGAAGACTTTAATTTAATAGTAAAAAGTATTTCCATAGTTAAAGTGTTTTGATATTTTAAGTCAAATTACAAACAAACTTTAAAAAAACTATCAAAACTCCCGAATAAAAGAAACAATGAATTTCATTTAAAATGGAATATGCGATATATATTTTAAAGACTTTAATTTCTATTGTCTCTATCAGCTAATTAGAAATAATCACTTGATCTAAACGTTTATTGACTACGTACCATGCCAACATGTCACCTTCAACAATCGCTATTCTTTCTGAAGACGTCAAAGAGAAAGAAACTGTTGTGTTGGCATATTCCTCTGAAAAAGAGAGTTTCTTATATACATGTTTACCTTTATTTGCCACTATTTACATGTTAAATAAGGACAACAGTAGTATACCACTTTTCGAATGTCATAAATCGATTGAGAGAAAAAAAATCCGGGTTACAAACTAAAACTGAGAAAAACACATCAAATATAAGAGAAAAACAACGTAACAACAAAAGTACTAAAGTGCATCAAAAATCAAACGACAATGCAACACACGCAGAAACGAACTATTCAATTTTATAAGATAAAAATTGTCATTTTCCTGACTTGGTACCGGACATTTTAAGTAAAACAAGAATGTGTCCATAGTACACGGATGCCCCACTTGCAATATCATTTTCTGTGTTTACTGGACCATGAAATTGGGGTAAAAACACTAATTGACAATTAGAAAGATCATATCACAGGGAACATGTATACTAAGTTTCAAGTTGATTGGACTTCAACTTCATCAAAAACTACCTTGACCAAAAACTTAAACCTGAAATTTGCACTATCGTTTTCTATGTTCAGTGAACCGTGAAATTGGGGTCAAAACATTAATTTGGCATAAAAAATTAAAAGATCATATCATAGGGCACATGTGTACTGAGTTTCAAGTTGATTGAACTTCAACTTCATTAAAAACTACCTTGACCAAAAACTTTAACCTGAAGCGGGACGAACGGACGGCAGGACAGACGGAAGGACGAACGGACGCACAGACCAGAAAACATAATGCTCCTCTATTATCGTAGGTGGGACATAAAAAATGGTGGGTTGAATCTGGTTTTGTGGCCAGCCGAACCTCCTGCTTTCATGGAAATGTTAAATATAACACTTATAAAACATGTGAGAACCGATTATATTGGAATATTTAGTATAAATTTGATATCAATAAAAGTCATTTATTTATGTTGTTTTAAAATAAATTAAAAAAGAGTATTAAATAAATGTATATCATTGTTAATTTCAAGAACAGTCAGAAATGTCGCAGAGAACCTAAAGATAAGGAGCTTTACTTTTTAAGAAAAGACAAACGACATGTTGTTAGATAAATTTAGTTTGTGATTACACAGTCCTTGTATATTGGAATAGCAATTTATATAGTCAAAACTTAAAATTTAAAAAAAAATGTGTGTCTAAAGGACACCATGCGCTCGCTATCACACTTACATATTCAGTGAACCGCAAAAATCTTGCTCAAAACCTCGATATGGAATATGTTGTTAAACATATCGCATAATAACAAACATGTGAACTGTGTTTCTAAGCTGTGGTGACCACACATTCATTGTAAAATTGTATTTAATCAAATGATAAGATCTGTGCTTTAATTATAATGTTATCTTGATACAATCCCATGCTTTTTATACGTTCATATACATGATGTTTCTAACATTGTTGTCTTTCATTCGTAAATGTGTTTTTGTGTAATTACATGTTTATGAATGTCAGTCTTGTCCTTGGGCCTTGTGTCTGATAAAAGCTATATAGAGCTTATGCTGAATTGTTTATGGTACTGATTTTAAAGTAATAAACAAACAAGATTTAAAGAGCCTTTATACTTTATACCTTATCAGCAAATAAAAGTCCAGAGTTCACTATTTACTTGTCACTTTAAGGAAATTTATATCTCACTATTAAAAAAAAAATCGTAATATGAAATCTTCATTTTAGCATTGTGTCTTAGAATAATAATTTTAAACACAATAATATTAACGAATTATTTAAACATTTTGTAGGATACTACTAGTTTAAAAAATATTATTTGAAGCTTGAGATATATAAAGAGTAGTCAATGAATGTCTCATATCATCCTTCTTTTCCTTAAACGAATTTTATGAAGATAGAAATCTTTGATAGTTTTTTATTCGATTCACAATTCTTTTAAAGGGGGCGATTGGACGCTTGCCTATTGATGAACACCATATATCTGTTTGTTCATTGTGCCCTTTGATTGCACTCTCACAAACATTCGTCTCCTTATATGCAAACACATATATTACAACCGATGAAAATGAATTAATAAAAAAAAAAAATTCTGCAATTTTTGTAATTACCAGGTACTATTATGGACGTCGATCCAACTAAGTAATAGTCATTCGAAGATGTTTGTCTAAAAATCATCATTTCCACAGTACCATAATTCACCGCGAAAAATTCCCATGCTGATGCTGCACCACAACACGTAGCTTTGAAAGGACTGTCCGTCATAACATATAAATATCCTATATAAAAAAACAATTATAAACCTTATTACTGGCTATCAGTAGTGAAGATGCAATCGGCAACAATGAGCTGACTGTTTATCTACTTCTATGATAACACGGTTTGTTTTGGTTTTTTTTGTGTGTTTGTTTGTTTGTTTTTTGTTTTGTTTCATGTATTGTAAATGCTATAGATAATGAGACCACAAAAGATTAAGTTAGACTGCGCCTATTTAGAAAATCATTAATGAATGAAGTCGTCCGTTCATTCGTTCAAAAACACAACTTCATCAATGATACCATATATTTTAAAATCAATTTTTGGATCATCATATTTAAGGTCTCACAACATATATTTAGACCTTGTACAACTTTAATATAAAAATTAACCATTTCTGCTATTTAACGTTTTCAATGTATGCACATTTGAAATAGATCGGGCAACATGGTATTGCTGTCGCAAAAACATATTTTGTTTGGTAGGGAGGGTCAATCAGAAAAAAAAACTGTAACGAATACACTTCAAAAAATAACTTAATATGATAAGCAGATGATACTATGTACTCTCTGCTTTATATTATATACACTCTGATTCATATTATGTGCACTATGCGTTTTATAATGTTCGCTGTGGACAAATCTTAATCATTATATGACGCCAACTCGTTTTTATATGATGTGCTTCGCCTATGGGTCTTTTATCTTTTACAAATGCCTACTATAGGTGACCTCAGGTACATATAAAAGCACATCCTTAGTATGCTTATCAAATATATGAACTTGAAATGTGCCAACAAGTCTAGGTGTAAATTTATATTTTTCATGTGTGTGCTTTTCATTATTAATAGGTTGTTTTTAAATCTCAGTGAACTTTTAAATCTTAGTGTGCAATTTTGAATTATGTGTGTTTTATATATAAATTAATTTCAGTATTTTTTTTATCTGAGTAAGTAAATTAAAAAAATGTTATGTACAATCAGGTGAAATAAATATTTACCTGAACTTGAGTCATTTCCTGTTGACAGAGTTGAAGGAGAATCTAAGGCAAAGAAAGATGTTGCACAAACTGGAAAAAAAAATATTTGTTTATAAATTTAATATGGCTCTGATATATTTTTTTTTTTGCATTTCAGCAAGACAATTACAACTTGTTTACAAAAGACAAGATAAGGCTCAAACTAACAAAACGACTCGTTGTTGCCAAAAGAATGCATAAGCACAGCTGGTAACAGAATTTTAATACTGATGATCAATTTATTATCAAACTAATGCTGAAAGTAAAGATATTGTGACAAAAATGCAGTTTAAGCATAAGACAATATTTGTAATTCAATGTGTAATTGTAATCTATATTAAATTATGCGTTTGAACAATACGTTAACGAAAACTACATCATCCCTTTATCCTTGGTTGCTATGAGACTCGTTGTTGCTACGGTTCTCTCCTTGAGGTCTGCGCTATAGGTATATAAAGACACCGATACATTGTGCATGTTCGTTCATTTGTAATTTGGCGGGTGATGGTTAAGCAACGGAAAGTGTATCCTAGCAAAAAAAGCAGTTAGAATAGGGTCTGGGAAGTTTGTAAACCAATCAGCTCCAGTTGAAAGTTTGTGGTTTGAAGCCAGCGGTTTAGAAGCCTTTGCTGGAAAATTAATAAGCCAGGGAACTCGTTACCCCAAATTACTTCAAACCTTTACTAAATTCCTCCATAAATTAAAGATTTGGTTTTGAAGTATGGTTGTACCTGTAGAAAACTTATTTCAAACTGGATAGCACCCCATTTTACAGAAATGTTTTTTTACCGTGCCTGGTAATTTAGAAACGATCCTGGTAAACTTATCGATCCGTTAAATAAACGTATTCTAAAAAGTTACCAATTCAACAATGTAATTATATCATTGAATATTGCTTTATTGGTATAAATATTAATTGTGTTATCAGTTAATTAAAAGCACACTTAATATTGTTGTTAAATCATTATGTACATTAATGGATATACAATCTGTCGATACCTGTATCTTGCCATTGCACAAGGTGATGTTTTTCTCTAACTGTTTATCATGTCTTTACACGAAATCCATTGGATTTTGGATGTGTACTGATTGATTTGTTTTAGTTGTTGATGGCTTTGAACTCGCTGTCAATAACTGCAAGTACTCTCAGATCAGTACTTAGTGTCTGTTTCTTGTTGGGATTTACAAGTACCCGGTCACGTCCACTCTGTGTAGTATTTGTATTTGTATCCATCTGATGAGTAAAGCCTTTTTCAACTGATTTTAATAGTTAGTTCTTATGTTGTACTGCTACACCGCTGTCCCAGGTTTAGGTGGTGCCCGCTAGCATGTTTAACACCGCCACATTCTGTATGTATGTATAGTTGTTATTTTCTGTGCCATATGGTCTTTTGTGAAGATTTGTCTCATTGGCAATCATGTCACATCTTCTTTTTTATATTTACGATTGTTGCAAGCTACCAGGTTGTCCTAAAACTGTAATTGCCCACGGGAATGGTCGCAATCCCTCGAACAGGTAGTTTGTAATAGTCTGTTGACTTCTGTGCTTCGGAGACTAGTTGTCGCAGGAACTAGGTGTTTTGGAGACTATGTGTTTCAGAACTAGTTGTCTCAAGAACTACGTGTCTCAAGAACTACGTGTCTCAAGAACTACGTGTCTCAGAACATTTTTCTCGACTATCACGTAGTAGTGACAGGGTAGGTGTAATAGTGATAAATCTTTAAGGATACAATGCAATCAGTCGTTTTTCACGACAAGCACCTAGCAGTGACATGTTGGTTATAATAGTGATACATCTTTAAGGATACAATGCAATCAGTCGTTTTTCACGACAAGCACCTGGCAGTGACAGGTTGGTTATAATAGTGATAAATCTTTAAGGATGCAAGGCAATCTGTCATTTTGCACAACTAGCACCTAGCAATGACAGGGTGTTTATAGTATTGATAAAACTTTACGAAAAAAGATAACTTTAATTTCCTATATTTCAATATTGTATATAGTATATACTACATTACAGTTGTTTGGTGTATATCAGAAGATTTATTGATAGAAATTGTTATAATATTCGAATTAGCTCTCGTCGCCTTTCTGTGCTAATGTGGCGTAAAGCAAACAACAATCAATCAATCTTGATAGAACTTCTGTACACTAAACTGGTTTTGATCAACTCTTGTTTAAAAAAAAAATTTTTTTTTTTCAAATATTTAATGATTTTGTCATCTTTTCAACGTTTCCTAGCAACACATATGAAGATATAGATGTAAACAGTTGGTTTCAAGAATTAGTGCAATAATTTATACTTGTACCAGACAAAATATGGTCAGAAGTTCTGCACTTTAAAACATTTGGTAAAGTTAAATGTCTTTATCTAGCCTAAATTAGTTTGATTATAAGGTTAATGTCTCTTTGATATTCTTCGCCTACCTTTTTAAATTTTAACGTGTATATATATACACTACTTAATGTAGATCAGTATTTAACCTTAAATAGGTCAGTCCTAACTACACAATAATTTTGGCCAACTAAATTAGACTCAACTAATATATGCATTTTGCCGTGCAGACAGACTGGAGCCAGCATTTAATCAAATTTGTAATTCAGTACAATACAATAATCTCATATATACATATGCAAACATCATATATAATACTGTAATAGTATCTATACTAAGTAACTTAACACACAACTTTGTGAACCAAAAATATACTTCCGGCAACAATAGTAATAAATATCTATTAACTTCCAAAAACATTCCAAATGTTAAATATCATATTAAGAATACCCGTCATAAACGGACACTCGCCGCCCAGGAAAAACCAACTTATATAGTTTGGAAACCTGCGCACGGAGCAATGCAAGAACCGTTTCTGGGTAATGATGCCGTACTCCATCATGATCATGATTATATAAAAAAAAACATTTTTTTATGAAAAAAAGGAAGTTTTAACTGTACGATGTCTACGACTAGAATGACCACCTAGACAATTTTTTCACGAACCCGCGAAAAACAAATTAACATAACACACCATTGACCCATACAATATATTATAGAAACTTTAAGACAATATTTTATATATACTGCGAAACGCTGAAAAATATATGTCCTAACTACACAATAATTTTGGCCAACTAAATTAGACTCAACTAAAATGTGCATTTTGACGTGCAGACAGACTAGAAAAACAAAGAACGGGCGTGAGAAATGCAAAATGAATACAATGCAAGATACTAATCAAATCATAAATCATGATAAAAAATAAAATTCAAACCCTAAACATTCATAATCCAAGATTTTTCGTAACCTGAAGCCGATGATCAAGTGAATCAGCCACGTAACCATCTTTAGCAGTGTCGCTTTTCCACCGACCGTGTCGTTTCCAACAACGTTCGTTTACATCTGAATTGGCGGCTGCAGTAGCCCCACCTGCTCTCAAAAAATGCAAACCAATGTTTAAATCAGGACAAATACTTTTTAACCTAGAAACTATACATTCTCTAGCTCTGGTATAGCTTAACCGTTTATTTTTATATATTAATGAACAAACTTGTTTTGATCTGAAAATTAGTCTAAATAAAAAATTATCTGATTCAAAATTAATCATAGCTAATTGAAAATACTTTTTCAATAATAATTATGGACAGGCAATTGACTCTCCTTTACAAATGACAATTTCGTCACCTAATCTATATTGATCAGTTTTACTCTTAAATATCTTGATTGAAAAATTATCATCTTTGAAAACTATATCCTTACAACGAATAGCGCTTACTTCATCATAACAAAGAAAACCAGCAAAACATAAAATAATCATAGTTAAATCCCGTATAACAAGTAAATCATTACAATCTTTGTACTTAGAACATAAATTTATTAAAACATCTACGGTAATGTGATCTTTTTTCACTTTCGGTCTGTGTGGTTGTCGTTTTGCAGCTTTCATTAAATTCACAACGAAAGAATTTGTTGTCGGATCTTGAATTCCTTGCATATTATGCGCCCACTTCATCCCGTAAATGGCATATTGCACTAAACTTTTAGACGAGCCTTTATCCAGTAAATGAGTTAAGTATAACGCAACCTGAATTGGAGAAGCGGGAATAGATTTTCCTCCTTCTTTAGATATAAACTGTTCCCAACGTTTAAAAGAATAAAAATATTTACTATTGGTGTTGCTGCTATGTGAATGTAACAAAAATTCTTCCATTTTCCCACCAAGTTGAGTGAAATTTTCTGAAATCGCTCCACACTGTGAAATCTCTTTCTGAATGGTACATTTTAACCCGATCCCTAAAAAAACAAATAAAATAATAAATATCTAAAATCTAATTTTAAGTGCCAACAAAGTGAAATTTGTATCTGTCTTTCCTAATAATCCGTTCCTTCCTCTTCCTCTCATAACTACACTTGATGACAACAATCTGCTGTCTCCTACAATTTCGCAAATTTTTTGCGAACCTTCAATACCAACGTTTAAAATTGGCCAAAAAGGAACTGACCTCCAGTATGGAACAATTAGTGTACCGATAGATTTTTCTTGTTTCATTTTTTGAATACATTTGGGAACAAGTGAAGGTGGTGGTACAATCCAATTAATTTCGCTTTTCCAATCTTGATCGAAAGCATTAATACCTGAAGTATTAGGACACCAGTGCTTAGAGTTGAAGACCAGACATTTTGTATTATAATCTGACGCAAATCGATCTACCGTATGAGGACCCCACAAATTATCTAGAACTGAGTACACTTCGGGTCTATTCCCCAGTCATCACAGTCTACACTTTTACTGATCTGATCAGCCTTAACGTTTTCGTCTCTTGGTACCCACTGTGGTAACAATACAATACTGTTAAGCTTACATACATTGGCTATCTTGATGGCAATTAATTGTAGATAGCCCTTTCTACTACCTTGCTTAATAATGTAAACAATATTTTGAATATCAGTATACAATTTAATAGTTTTACCTTGTAATGTTACTAGTTATGACAACTTAACTCTATGTACAGCTTCTAACTCTCTCCATGTGGAGCTTTTCAAACTTTCTACAGAATTCCAACTACTCATAACTTCAGTATATATGATACTGACAGCATACCCTCTGAAACTTATACCGGAGGCATCACTATAAACAATGCAAGAGTACTGTTCCACTATACTCAAATCTCTGCCATCAGTATGGCTACGTTTTCCTTCCAGAAAACAATTTCATCTAATGCTTTGCTTTTCAAAAGCACAGGAGCGTTCCAACTTGCTCTATACAATAAGCAATCTTACATACTCCTTGTACGCAACCGTACTACTGGGCCCATGCCCCTTGCATAGAAATAATCTGTCCAATAATGGACGCCAAAAACCTGGCTGCTACTTTTATTTCACCTTTTCCCAACCTGTGAATAATCACATTCAGCGTATCTTTTAACTTATTCAATCTAGTTTCTGTCACATAAACAATACCATCTTTCATGTCCCACACCAAACCTAGCCAAGTAACTGATTGACTTGGTTCCCAACTAAACCTTTCTTCGGCTATTAAAAAAACAGCCGATCTTAAAGCATTACGTACAGTTAAGCTACAGAAATTAGCCTTACTAATTTGACTTGCCCCACCTATGCCATCAAGATACATTATAATCTGTAATCCTTGATCTCTTAAAAATTTTACAATGCATCTAACAACCTTAGTAAATATGAATCCTGCTGTACTTATACCAAAAGGTAATACGTTAAAAACGTAGTATTTTGTTACTTTTTCATGTTCATGAAACCAACTGAAACCTAAGTACGTTTTGTGATCTTCGAATATTTCAATATGATGATATGCCGATCGAAGATCGTATGTAAATAGATAGTCCCCCTTTTCGAACATATGACTAGCTTCAACAGCATCTTCATAGTTGAACCTCAATTTGTGTAAGTGAGGGTTTATATGCCTGCAGTCAAGAACAAGTCTGAATTTTTCTTTATTCCTCGCAACTGTAAGAGGATTGACTACTTTCGGTAACTCGGGTACTTGAGACATACAACCCCGACTAATTAACTTAGTGATCTCGGATTCAACAAACTCTGCATTATCAAATGCTGTCTTATTGTTCCTTAAACTACAGCTTTCAGGTTCTGTATAAAACCGAATTCTGTAACCATCTTTAATAATACTAAGAATTTAGTCATTTGCATTAATACTTTGCCGATAAGTGTACGCGTTGCGTAACCTGTTTACCGGTGAATCGTTAGAGTTCACCTTTGTAACTGTACTTTTAAATGTGTCGAATTGTGAATGCGTATCTTTTGCAATTGTGCTTTTGTCAAGACTATCAAAGTTTTCTACAGTTTTATCAAAACTATTTACATTTTTACTTATCTTGTCAATCTTGTTTCTTTGCATTGTTGCACCAAAAGCACCAGTTTGATGGTCGACCCTCCAGTGTCCGGGAATACCACACTCATAACATTTCCCTGGGCGTTGAACTGGAACATTATTTCTAGGTACGTTGGAATTAAATCTCGACGATTGAGAGGTACTGTAAGGGGTTGATATATGCTGTTTACTTTGTTTCTCGTTCTTGATTTTACGTGCAGCTTTGTTTTCGGCTCTGATGATTCGTTTTTCATCTTCAGAGTCGTCGGCCAGACTATGAGTTTCATAATCTGTCACTGTTTTCCAGCCACTCTCTGATTGGTCTGCCAATTTAACTAATTTTTGTCTATGACGTAATATATCCAAACCTTCACTGATACTTTGTGCTGCCATTTGGGTCTGTTCGGTTTGCTCCGGGTCTTCCCTCAGAAAACATCTAGCTTCCTTCATCTTGTTGGCAACTTTGGAATTAACTTTGAATTGTTCTTCATTCCCTTTTCTCTTAAACACGTAATTGTCCGAATTCATCTCTTCAATCTTGGCAAGTTGTGTTTCTGACAATTGTCATTGATTTTCGTTCGTCGACTTTTGGAAAGCGTCAAAACTGCTTTTGATAATCCTTTCCATGTGATGTACAATATCATTCTGTGCGGTTGAAACAGCTTCTTGCACACGTTGTTTAATCAAAGAATCTAGCTGTACCGGTTCCGACATTTTAACTGTACGATGTCTACGGCTAGAATGACCACCTAGACAATTTTTTCACGAACCCGCGAAAAACAAATTAACATAACAAAACATTAGGTCACCTGACCTATCAAATCATACATCACTGCCCCATACAAAATATAAAAGAAACTTTAAGACAGTATTTTTCCGCTAAAATGCGAAACGCTGAAAAATATATTTAACCTTTGTTGAATCACAACAGAAACTTATGTTGATAGGAATGCAAGTATCAAACATTTCTTTTAATCATCAATTTCCTCAATATCTGGAATTTTTAATAACAAAACAATACGCATATATCACTGTTTAAAAAAAAGGTCAACATCCCCAAAATTATTTTTCTTAATCCTTTTTTACTACGTACCATAATAGATTATTAGAAACAAGTTTATTTTAGTCCAAACCACGTTCTATTTGTCATTGTCATCTTACGGATTTATGCAGCCTTTTCACTAAAGACAGTACCTGACGTTAAAATTCCAACCATAAAAACATGAATTTAAATTGATATTGTTTCCTTCATATTTGATAAAAGTTATTTTATTTGAACAAAATTGAACAAATGAACTACTATGAGCGGCATTAGCTTGTACAAAATGTTGATGCTTACAGAGAATTGTTATTAAGTAGTTTTTTAAGAAATCAAAATACAAAAATTTGTATTTTCAACTCATTTACACTGTACTATATTATAGGAAAACTTACAGTAGTTACAAGGAAATCCATTTTCAATGGTACTTTGCACTGAGGCTAAATAAGATGTCGTTGCTGAGTAAAAAGAAGCATATAAATCTGACACAGGTTCTACTGCGGATGATGTACTATAATATGATTCCTCTTCGGCTACTATCAGATAAACTCCTTTATCCTTCAGACTTTGAGCAGCAATATCTACGTCTTCGTCAACAACGCTATCAGAAATAACCATGATTACAACATCGCTAACATCAGATCGATCCCCATTCTCTGTTGTGAACATTGTACCCCTTGCAAATTCTAAGGCCTCTTTAATATTTGGTGTTGCATACTTTTTTGATATACTACTCTTAAGAGCGTCAGATACTTCTGAATATGATGTGTGAGTTACAAAATCAAACTCCAGGTTTACAGTGGAACCTAATGTTGCCAACGATATCCTTGTTCTGGAAGGTCCAATTGTTGTTACGTTAGCTACATTTTGTACGAAGGTCTCAATAGAACTAATGCGGTAATAAGAAAATGTCACATCAACCAAGAAAACCATGTCAAATACTCTTGGCGCACAACCTAAACAATAAGTTTATACGGTATCAAATATATATTGAAATGTAAAAAATTTAACAAAAGTCAGATTTTCATGAACACATTTGACAAATGAGAGTCTCGCTCACATTCATTCTACACAAAAACTTGATTCATGGGTAGACACTTGAACATTTGTTCGTGCTAGCAATTTTAACCTTGTAGACTTAGAATCGAGAAAGTGAGATCAGGCGCAAGGTTATATTTAGAGAATGCTTCTAGAGGGCTTTAATTTATCTTTTTAACTTTAAATTTCTTTTCACATCGGAATACACACATTTATTCTCAAACCAGTTGTTGGCATGCTACGGGATATGTTCTTCTCATATATTATATGATGGTATGATAATCAACCCCTAATGGGAGGGATTGTGCTTTATTTTCATATAATGAAGATATAATCTTTCAATACATTTAATTGAGGTCTTGAGCTGGCATGTTAGTAACTGCTAGTAGTTTTTTTTTGTTAATTTATGTATCATTGTCATTTTGCTTTGTTTCTTCTGTTACCTACCCTGACATCGGTATCGGAATTCTTTTAAACTGAGTTTAACTGTGCGTATTGGTGTATGTTTGTTTATTTTACGTTCTAGAGACATAGGTGGAGGGTACTTTAATTTAAGTCTGAAAAACATGGTTTATTTAGTCGTTGAAATAGGCTTTTACTAGCTATTAGTAACTGTTAGTACTCTTAGATCGGTACTTTGTGTTTCTGTCTTTTTGTTAGATTGTTCTGTGTGCTTAGTGTCGTTCTGATGAGTAAAAGCTTTTATTACTGATTTTATAGTTTGTTCGTATGCTGTGCTGTCACGCCACTGCAATAGGTTATGGGAGGGTTGAGCGCCCATTATATATGTGACTATCCTAAGTCAGCATACTATCATAAGTGGTTATCGTTGGTTGCTCTCTTCAATATTTGCTTTTTGATTTGTTGTATTTAAAAGGATAAATCATCCCGGTGTTTTTTCTTATTGTTTTGACGTGACTGAATCTTACTGTATGGTAGTTGTCTCATTGGCAATCCTTTCACATCTCCTTATTTTTGAATTAAAAGTCTCATTACCCTATCAGATACAGATACAGATGATTTTATCAACCAATCACGATGCTCTTTGAAGGGCCGAATGATATCTGTAATTATGGGCTGAAGGGTCGCAGCAGTCCATAATTCTATCTAAAATATCCATTCCATTATTCAAAATTTGCTATTTTTAATTTTCACACGTATTTTGGCATTTAGGTCCTCCGCAACACCTCTATTGGTTATAATCGGCACAATCGGCAAGTTATATCTATAATCAGGGGATGAAGAATAGCAAAGGTACAGTGAAAATTAAAAAAAGACAATGTATAGTATTTTATTTTTTGTATGATTTGGTTCCATACATTAAACCAAGGAATTTATGTTAAAAATAGTTAGAAAACCCACTAATTTATCCTCCGAAACTAAATAAATAAATAAATATGAAATTTCAGAGCGTTATGATTTTTTTTTCTTATATTAATTAGAATATTTGTTCTGTTTAAATGTTGAATAGTGAATAATGAACTATCTCAATATTCATTATTTAATTTTGAATAATGAAAAATGAATAATGGACGTAATTCAGCGCGGTAAATTTTCTGTATGTTCTTAACTTCTTTTCAGTTTTGGTTATTGTCTTATTATCATAATTTAGTTCTTTGTGCCATAGACCTATTTTATTTTTTAAACAAGATTTTACTTAATTTATTATATAGCTCTTTTTATGATTTGATATATTTATATATATAATGTTCAAGATTCAAAAATTTAAATATTTTCTGAATATAATTAACATATGATTGCTTGACAGGTGACATAGCTACTGATTCTTTAAAAGCCGCTATCAAAATTTGTGTTATCTTTATTATCATCAGTACATTGAACTTTGTTCTTTTGAAATCCATTACAAGTATCCTGTAGTCTTAAAGGTGTACGAGCTGTCAAATTCGTGTTCATTGATTTGACTTTAAATTCTAATATTTGATTTATGACAATGTAAAACATTTTTTTCAACCTATCAAAAGTCTTAAATAAACAAATTGCAGGGCATGGGTATGATAACTTGTAGCTACGTTTCCTGTGTATTTTAGTCTAGACGCCATCTATTAATTAACTATCGATTTGATCTCTGATGACAATTTAAGCGATGTAAACATAAATACAGATATAAATAGATTAGCAACTCGTGCAATTGAATTTTTTTTCTCTGTTTGTTTAATTACATGTAATAGATTTCAAATATATGTTGATCATCGTTTTTGCCTGTATAAGAATGACTTTTTGTAGATCGAATCAGTCAGTCAAACGGTTTACCTTTGTTTCATTTTCAAGGTATATATTCTATTCCTTTAAATACCTTTACACGCACAATGCATGCGTTATCCATCTCTAGCTATGTGGTTAAATTGAAGTTCACATGAATACGGATTCAATGAGGTCGAACTTGTTCACTTGCAAGTTGATAACTAATCATTTATGTTTCTTAGCTTATTTTGACAAAATTGAACCAAATTAGCTGCTAAAAGCGAATAGTTATTTCACAATTTCACTTACATTAATGATTAAACAAAACAAAATCATATTTTAGTTTTTTGATATATCTCGTACGTAGCTAGTGCCCCTTTAAATATATGTTTACCATACTAAGATTTGCATAATACACACCAACGGTAAACTTCGAAGTTTCAAATAATACCATTTCTTGAAGTCTTTAATCCAACTCCTAGAGCAAATTGACAGAATTTCGGATGAAAGGTCTCTTTCTTTAAACTTTCCACAGTTTTTATGATAAATTTTTCGAGTCAACTAAAAATTGCTGAACATGAAATTCTCATATCATATTTCAGATTCAAATAGCATTACTAGTTTGACTGTGAGATTAAGTATGTGTATTAATGAATATATTTTTGGTTTCAATGGAATCATTCGTAAATGATTTGCATATTAGGGAATACATTATACGATCTCGATTGGTCGAGAGGACTTCCGGTAGTGAATCCTGACTTTGTTTATTTTTGATAAACGACATTGACCGAAATACTTTTTGTAACAATGTAAACAAGATGGTGGCGATAATAACATATTCGACGTTGGAAATATTTATTTTCACTTCCTGCTAAAAGTTAAATTTAATAACAAGACATTCATCTGAATGATATAAAGATATATTTTTAGTTTATTTTTTTTTATCATATAGCAAATTTCATGGAGTACACATGTTTGTGTTAACCAACAAATATCAAACACAAGAATTGCGGACAGCTCAGCTGGATGGCCTTATCAACTATCCCACAGAGAGCAGTTATCATTGAATTTTTTTTAACGTTATTGTCTACGGGGAATTATGACCACTAGTTAGATGAACGATTACTATTCCTATACTATAGATATCATATAAAATTAACAAGTTATAAAGATTGCACCATTTTTCTAGCTTTAAAATGGTGTAATAAAATTCATTTTATCTTGAAATTTACTGGTGTCCTCATCGTGTTGAACGTTGGGTCATCTTCTGGTGGAATATATAGCAAATACGAGGTATACATGTCTACTAAAAACATCATATTTAATTCATTTTTTATTGTAAATTAAATTAATACCTTATACAATATTGGCAAAAAGTTTTTCTATCAAATGGTATAAAAATCATCATTTTAAAATAATGTTTACTGGTGTCCCTATGCTTTTAAAAGTGGAATTTCATATTTTTTTGTTATACAACGATCTACAACGTATATTCAAACAACTAGGATTGACCGTATTCAAAGACGAATTGTGTTTGGTGTTATAAGTTGAATTCTCCATTTTATGATGTGAATTTCCTTTTTTTTACATCCATTATTTAAAATATCTAGTTAAGTTTTAAGCAATACATTAATTTCTGTTATAACAAAGATGTCTTTAAAGTACATCAAAGTTAAGTAGTGTGGTTCTGTCGACATCTTTGAGAAGAGTACAGAAAAAGGATTTTTTTTCTAAAAAAGGCTTTGTCTGAATAAACTTATTTAGTTTCAAGTAACAATAGCATTAACTTGTAATCAATTAATTGAATACACAATGATTGTATTGATTAAAAAAAATGGTTACATAATCTGAAAAATTTAATTGAAATAGAATATGGATGCCACCGTGAAATGTTAATGTTATTCAAAACATAAACAATGAATGAAAATGGCAAAATACATCGAAAAACGTTTTTAAGAAAAGCTCCATAATAATCGATCTAAATATGGAAGTATTATATAATACATTTTGTACTTCCATGATCTTGACTGCCATATAAACACAAATGTGTCAATATTTACATAGTATATAAGCGTCCCATGGGGCCACGACAAATCCTTTCCAGTGCTGTATCCCAAATTAATACCATATGTTGCTATTTTATCTTATCATGGAAGTATTATATTGAAAATAAAGTATTTCACACACAGGTTCTTATTGAGTGCCCCCCTTTTTTTCTTCTTTTTTTTAGGTTAAGTTTTATTTGAAAATATTCTTTTCATATTTCATTTTTTTCTTTCTTGTATAACTCTTATTCTGGCGATATAACCATACTTATTTATATTTGTTGTTCTATATTCTTTTGTATAAGGGCATTCTTATTTCTACACATAAGAATATACAGAGGGTTATACATAAAAAAAAAACGTATTTTATTAAGTGAAAATAAATTTAGAAATGTTGAAATATGAACGAATATTTTCAAAAAATGATTAAACAAACAATACTAAACGAGCACCTGACTTTCGGGTGTCATGACATTCCTCATTGACAAATGTTTTGCGCTATTTCAGCTCCCAACATGAAATTTGAGGCATTAAACATGGAGAAATAAATTTGAAAGGGGTATAAAAATAAATGGCAAGTAACCCACTATCAACACTAGGGACTATATTCGAAAATCAAGTGACGACAATTGTGGTCTTGGACCTAATATGAATAATAAGAATTCATGAACCTTAAGAAATCTAATTAGCAGTTCTGACGAGAAATTTTCAATTTGCATTTATTCCTTTCAGATCCGTTCATCATCCGTTTTGTCCGTTATACGTCCGGTAGAAGTCCGTTTCACATTCGTTCAACATCCGTTTTATCCGTTAGACGTCCGTTAGAAGTCCGTTGATGAATTTATCTGCCAGACCTCAAACGGATGTATAACGGACACGTAACGGATACAAAACTGAAACGAAACGGACAAGTACCGTACAAAACGGACGCCTAACGGACGTCCAACGGAGATTTTATCCGTTGGACGTCCGTTCAAAGTTTTGAACATGCTCAAAATTTTCCACCGGACAGAACGGACGTCAACGGATAAAACGTATGGACGGACGCCTAACGGATAAGAACGGACGTCTAACGGACATGAACCATGTGAACGAATTGAAAAAAAAGTTATCCGTTAGGCGTGATTCGAATGTTTGTGAATGAATTAATGAAAATCGACGTCATACTAAACTCCAAAAATTAAACACATAAATGAAATATACAAATCCTTGAATGAACTAAAATTAAAAATAACCCACAAGAATAAAAAAGACAGACAATGAGCTCCCGACTTAATAGGTGTAAAATGCGGCAGAGTGAAATATGTTTTGTGAGAATTCAACCCTCTCGCTATACATTAATTGTACCTCTGGCAAACGTTTTTCTATTATCAAGACAAACATTTCCATTTTGTGTGTTTATTTTGTAGCCGTATCCTTCTTTATTATATAGGTACACCAATTAGATTTTCAAATTCATATGGAATCAAAAAAAAATTGGTCTGAACTACCCACCAAACCATCAATGATTCTGTAATGAGGAGTACCCAAATTGCCTCCATGCTTAAATTTGCATCGTCAAAATTCGAATAACAGAGCTTTTGTTTATTGTATTCAAATATTTTGAACATTTGGATATTTGTCCATGCTTACTCTTCTTTTCTTTTAAAGAAATGGATACTGGAAACATATTGCATTTGGTAATTTCAAAAAGATGACGTTTTGATGACGTAAAATCAGACTTTACAGGATCTTACAGCTTCAAGTTCTCTATTTCACAACTTTGTTTTACACCGTTACTTTTCAAATGCAATTTAAGAGAATGGTCTGTATCCTATAACCTCCTTGTTCATATTTACAAAATCAACAGATAATTTATAATGGGTATATCTGCTTCGAATATTTCTTCTAAAATCAAGGATCATTAACCTTTATTTGGCTGACCTAGAGTTTTAAAAGTCATAGCGGGGATCCCTTCTAAAATCTATTGCTTCTGGAATTATCGTGTAATTGCTAATATCATTAATTACGCAATATGCCTAACGGCAAATCGACATCTATTGGTGGGGTGTTTGTTTAGGGGAGTTATCTTTTCTTATCTACTGGTCACCAGACGATGAGAACAAATTGGGAACCAGAATAGAAAATTAGCACGAGTTATCTCGCCTTGAAATGTCCATAATTCTTGTACATGATCCATGCGCCAGGCCAATTTACGACACATATATACAATAAACGTGTGATAGAGGTTAATAGTGTGGAAAAAATAATTCCTTATCACCAATTTTAAAGAATTATAAGGATTAATCGCTTTTTTTAAAGGAAGTTATTGGTGTATAAACTAGACCAAGCCACTCACAAACATGAAAAAGTCCTTCGGAGATCCAGTTTATACACCATAAATTTCTCCTATAATAAATACTTTCCTTTATTCATATAATGCTTTAAAGCATTTATCATGAATATCAAGCTTATAATATGTAAATGTACCAGATGATTCAAAACAGACACCTAGATATATGTTCTTTTCAGACATTTTCAATTTCAACGTTATCATACTGGAATAAAATATTATTCTTGATTCTACCCGACTTTTTTTCAGATGTCATTCTTTATGCCCGCGTCACACTGTCCCGATTTTTATATACGATGGACACCCGAATGCGAAAATTGTAAGTTCGTACGAAGTTGGTCCCGATCTCGTTAAAATACCAAAAAGTGACCGAAGCAAGTACGATGAATTACGAAGTCTATACGCTGGCGCCGAAATTATATACGATAGCAAAAGATGGACATACGAAGGTTAACCGAAGACGGGTATTTAAGCTTTCATATCTCAGCCGAAGCTTACACGATGGATCACGAAGGCTACACGATGGATTACGAAGGCTACACAATGGATCACGATGATAGCGCTATGGTCATACGATACAGTTTTGAACCTGTATTTTCAAGTTGATGATAATTTGCATATAGCAAATAGGCTATTTTTAACCTGATTAAATCAAATATGTTATAAAAAAATATACCTTCATCTGCTACTTTTTGAGTAAAATGAGGTCGAAATTTTGTATATTTGCTGAAAATTCAGATTTGTGTCCGTTTTTTCTTTTTCCAAAGAAAGACAGAACTTTTTTGTTTTAAAAGATAACCACAAATTATTTTTTGTTAGATAATCGGTAATTTCTGTATTTTATAAGTATCATTAAAAATTATGCAATTCTTTATTCAGACTTAATTCATATTTATCAAATGTTGATGAATAGAGGGAAAAAAACGTCATTTTGCTGCATGTTTTTCAAAATTAAAAAAATTGCGCTATTTACAGTTTTATAAAATTTGGGTCACATAATCTCCTTGCAAAATGAAACAAATTGCTGTTTTCAAAAATAGGGGTCCATGCACTCGTTTTTCAAATTAAATCAGTTTGAATGATGCATCTTTTCCCGATATGTCATAGTTTGACGTCGCGAAAATATCATTTTACGTCAGCAACGCCATTACCTTCCCTGTAACCGTATCGTATGCCCTTAAATCACGCGTTTTAAAGACAATATTAAAGGTATTTCCAGTTTCTGAATGTTTTGGTTGATTTCTAAAAAAATAGTTTATGTATCAAATATGCATATTCAATTTACCATTTTCTGCATGTGTCCTATAAAAATATAGTGTCCATATATGTCCCCAATATGAACTTTACAAACGAGGGGAGGCATTGCTTTGTTTGAACTGTAAAATGTGTGCACTAGCCTGAATAATTACCCATAATTATGCCCATGTTTACTGATCTACCTTAAAGGTAAGGTAATGGGTTCGTTGATCCCTTTTATTCAAAAAGAGGTCTTTCCAGGAGAAATCATAATAGCATAGACAAAAAGAAGGATGTGAGAAATGCAATAAAATATGAAATATAGAAAACAAAATGGTTATGGAGTAAACATTCGTGTGACAACAACTCAGACGATACATTAAAAATCAGAATAATGAAGAAAAAGTTGGTTTCCATATATACGTGTACCTGCAGTGTTGGTGTACGAGGCGCGTTTATGATTTTCATTATGTTACTTCATATGAAAAATTGACAAAAAATAATATTTTACTTGTAAAAGTAAATCTTGAGATTGTAATAGCTGCTTTTCTTGTTCAATTTGAATTAATAGAAATAACGCTGTCGCCGTGCATATCGCGCATGGCACTTTAAATGTATTTTAACGCGAAAATTAACTTACATTTAGCTGGATTTATTGCCGTCGTAGTTCCAACTTGTCGCCTTCGTACTTTTATTCGACGGCAACACGACGGGATTACGAGGTCTTCACGAAGTCGTGTTGCCATCATAAGACCTTCGGGTAGCTTCGTGATTCATTCGTGTAGACATCGTAATGTCAAAACTGCCCGATGGAAACGATGGAAACACGAATGCAATACGATGTTCAAAGATGCATTCCCGGTGCCATTACGATAGTGAGGATGGTGATACGAACTCAGTACGAATCCTCAACATCGGACGCACCTTCGGGGATTTTATAACATGTTAAAAATTTAGAACCCTTCCCGAAGTTGTCCCCGAAGGCAATAACAAGTGGCCGATGGTTCTTCGATGGTTATAGATGGCACTACGAATAGCCCGATCTGGATACGATCAGTCCCGATCTTGAAAATTTCCATAATCGTGTTGCCATCGGCGTAAAAATCGGGACAGTGTGACGCGGGCATTACAAATTTTTACTGGTAGATAACAAAAATTACGTCATTAAATGTTACAGGTTCACAAAAGAAATCAAAAAGTGATTTCGTAAAGTTTTTAATACAAAACATATGATTTGTTAAGCCTGTTTGTTCTTTGCAAAGGAGCACATGAGTTTTAAAGTATGTTGATAGTGTTTTGTCTAAAATTCTATTTAATAATTACTGATATTGTCACTTATTGTAATTCCCTTAATTTATTATTTGAAGTGTCACACGCAGAATAAAATTGAGAAAGGAAATGGGGAATGTGTCAAAGCGACAACAACCCGACCATAGAGCAGACAACAGCCGAAGGCCACCAATGGGTCTTCAATGTAGCGAGAAACTCCCGCACCCGTAGGCGTCCTTCAGCTGGCCCCTTAAAAAATATGTATACTAGTACAGTGATAATGGACGTCATACTAAACTCCGAATTATACACAAGAAACTAAAATTAAAAATCATACAAGACTAACAAAGGCCAGAGGCTCCTGACTTGGGACAGGCGCAAAATTGCGGCGGGGTTAAACATGTTTGTGAGAACCATTCTTATAAAGTTATGTTATATATCTTTGTTACTAGAATCAAGGTAAAAAAATTCTTGTAAAAAAATCATTATTTTTTTTTTGTTATGAGAGGGTAAAGTTAAATACTGTCCATATTTTTATCATCGCGCTTAATATATTACTTAAACCGTATTATTATCCATACAATCCTTACTATCATATGTTTTCAAATTTAAAGCAAAAAATGCAGAGCAATGAGTAATAAATTATCAAAGGTACCAGAATTATAATTTAATACGCCAGACGCACGTTTCGTCTACAAAAAAGTTATAAAGTCAAACAAGTACAAAGTTGAAGAGCATTGAGGACCCAAAATTCCAAAATGTTGTGCCAAATACGGCTAAAGTAATCTATTCCCGGGATAAGAAAATCTTTAGTTTTTCGAAAAATTCAAAGTTTGTAAACAAAAAATGACATCCCCTCCCCGTACCTTAATGACTGTATCTATACAATTTACACTATATTTGACGATAATTTGCATTTTATTAAAATGTCCTATTTGCAACCATATTTTCTATATTTTTTTGTACGCGGCGGACATAATAAATAGAAATGAAAGTAGACACGTTACGAATGATGGCGTCAAATTTTAGTCTGAATAAGCATGTTAAATTTTATAATGTTTTGAAAAAGATGACGACGACGGCTGCAATACGTCCACTCCGGGCCATTAAAGCTAAAGTGATGATCACCTTTGTCATGGAAGCATTTTCAATCCTAAAGTATATTAAGGTACGATATCCAAATGAAAACACGATGAAACTGTTAGCTTCTGGCTTATATTTGTCGATATTATTTTTTAATTGTGTAAATGCAATAATTTATTATAATGCTTGCGAGTTTAATATTTATTCTACGATGAAAAATATGAACCAGTATTCATGCAATAACCATTTTACTGTTTAACAAAGCTTGAAATACTGTTTCAGATATTTGAAGCTTTATTTCTACTAGTGCAATGTAATACACTTTGACACAGTAACTTTCTCGTTACGTCCTGTTGGAAATACTATGTTGCTTTACAATGAAAAAGAAAATTACATTTAGAATGTAACTTACATATTAAATATGTGTAAAGTTTCATACTCGTACATTTATGTTATAGTTAAAACCATGCAGGTATGTACAGTAGTTGTCGTTGGTATTATGCAATATATACGTGTTTCTCGTTTCTCGTTTTGTTTATATAGATTAAACCGTTGGTTTTCCCGTTTGAATGGTTTTACACTAGTAATTTTGGGGCCCTTTATAGCTTGTTGTTCGGTGTGAGCCAAGGCTCCGTGTTGAAGGCCGTACTTTAACCTATAATGGTTTAATTTTTAAATTGTTATTTGGATGGAGAGTTGTCTCATTGGCACTCACACCACATCTTCCTATATCTATGAAATTCATGTATAAAACAATCTAAGATATGCACATCCTAGTTTTTCTATCATTGATAATAAGAGGGCATTGATGGTTAAAACATGAAGATAAAATGACCTTAATCTATGTTCTACTTCGAACCGCGAAGGTCACGCTGAAGTGCGGATTTGATCATGCCGAAGTGCGAAAGTGGCATTGTGACGCGAACTTGTTGATAGCTACGACAAAGTGCGATGGTGATAACGCTGCAGTGCGATTCTCTGCATAAACCATATTTTAATATTTTCCATGTCGATGTAGTAGTGACTTCGTTTGTAAGAAGCAATTTTTGTATGAAATAGTACTTCTAGACGAAGTGAGAATTGGTAAACAGGGGAAATAATATAACCTTCTTCACTGGATTTGTTTCGAAATCATTAAAAATATAATCTGTTTTACGTATGATGGAGCGTGACATTCTCTAAATACATACGGATCCGCAGAAAGAATCTATGATTTTACGATATACGATGAAGTCATGAAAGGAACAGAATAAAAATAAAAAGTTAAAGCAGAATTTTGTCTACATGTAGAAAATCAATGAGTATAATCTCTCATCTAGTATGCAACTGCAATTAAGGACATACATAGACAGTAATCAAATTTATAAACTTTATATCAAATAGTTATCAAAGGTATCAGGATTATAATTTAGTACGCCAGACGCGTGTTTCGTCTACATACGACTCATCAGTGACGCTCATATCAAAATATTTATAAAGCCAAACAAGTGCAAAGTTGAAAACAATCTACTTCTGATAATTATAACACATTTGTAGATTTTTTACTATCCATCACGCGTTTTATAGACCATAAAACTTCATCGTACGGACCATCGCACTCTGGCGTAAACCATCGCACTTCAGCGTGACCATCGCATCTTCTAGTCCTTCATATGTATATACGTAAAATATTGTCGACAACGTTTACATTTATATGTATAAATGACCTTATATGTGCTGATTGCAATACATTATTATTAACAATATCAATTTTACTACATAATAAGCGTATTTTTACAACTAAGGTCCCTATGGTGATGCTGGAGGTAAAAAAAAAAACCAAACATAATACAAACGTTTCAGCGCTGAAACCAAAAAAGGACCGAAGGTGAAGCCAATATGTACCAAAACCGGATATTTTAGCATATAATTGATAAAAGTTTTTAAATAGATATTGGAATATGTGGTATGAGTGCCAATGAGACAACTCTCCATCCAAGTAACAATTTATAGAAGTAAATCATTATAGGTCAAGGTACGGCCTTCAACACGGAGCCTTGCCTTAGACCGAACTGCAAGCTATAAAGGGCCCCAAAAATTACTAGTGTAAAACCATTCAAACGGAAAAACCAACGGTCTAATCTATGAACTACATAAACAGACGACAACCACTGTACCTCAGACATTAAAGTCTTTTTATTACAATTGGTAAAGCTACAGATCAGACGACTATACTGGTATTGTTTTCATATTGCAGCCGTTACATATGAATTCGATGGTAAATTCTTCTCAAATGTAAGGGATAAAATTGACCCACAGTAGAAACTAAGACATCATTCTTTTATCAATACTGGAACACACCCGCTAAATCGCGGGCATTTAGAGTGTATCTAAACTGTTTGAAATTTACCCTGCATAACCAAATAATTTTCTTTGTAGGAGTTATCCCCCCGAAAACACTGTTTTCCTTGTGTCCACATCTGCTCCGTAACCGTATAAAAAAAGCGACAAATTTATTTTATGAATTTGCTCTTTATATCCTTCGCATGATTTGTTCCATTTTTACCAAAGCGATATGAACGCTTCATATGAGAGTTATTTCCCATTATGCATTTGATATAAGTGATATGAATTTCTATCTTGTAAACCATAAGTGATAGAGACCTAGGATCTTTTGATTTGAGATCCTTGGTTAAAAAAAATGAAAATAAGGTCAAGGTCAAGGGTCAAGGTCATATTCTAAATTTTGAATTTGGCTTTTTTTTGCATTTTCTCAAACACTTTTAAAGATATATATAAAAGAACAAGTGGAAAATGTTTGCTTTATTGTAATGAAGATATGTTACATTTGGTCTGAAACAATCCAATGGCATCTTATAGGAGTTACTGTCCCTGAAATGTTCAATTATAAGGTTAATTGATTATTTCTTCAACTTGCATCCTTATAATGCCATATGACCTTTTACAAAAGGTTGGGTGACATATGACCTTGAAAAATGTCAACCGGAAGTGACCTTGAGAAAACCGGAAGTACCTATTTTTGCACTTTTTTCATGAAAAAGTACTAAAAATTCATACATTTGGTTATTTGAATTCATTTACTTATAACTCAAGACTCGAACTGACTTTTGATTAACCGGAAGTGTCAAAAATATCCTGATTTTGAGGCAAAATGATATGGAAACTATATATTTTAGGAATCAGTGTGCAAGAAGCTATCATATGAGACAGGAAGAAATTTACTTCACAATAACTAGCAAATTATATCCCTTATTTCATTAAAAAGTATATCGAAACTACTTATGTTTCACATCAGTATAAAGTAACTAGCTTCTTTTCAAAATTCCTTTAATGTGGAAAGACCTTCAATTGGTCTCTGAACAATTGGTTTTTAATTTTTTCTTTTTTTTCTACCGCCTAATTTTGTTCTTGCGATAAACATTTGTTTCGCAATATGTCGCTTAGATATTTCATATATTGTATCGTATAGATTATACGCATTTAAATTTCACCCTGCTAAGACGAACAATTTTCTTTGTAAGAGTTATCTCCCTATTCATTGTTTATCATGTGAGTGCATCTCCTTCGTACCAAAAAAAGATATCAACAAATTTCTTTTTCTAACTTGTTTGTTACAGCTTCAGAAATATTTGTCTGATTGGATCGAAGTGATTCGATGAAATTTTATAGGAGTTATCTACCTTTACGAAATAAATTTGTCGGTATGTTTTTTTTAACTAGTAAACCGTTAACCCTATAACCCTAGAATGTTTTTATTTGAGGCCCCTAGGTCCTAACTTAGAAATTGAGGTCAAGGTCAAAGGTCAAGGTCAAATTCTCAATGTTGACTTTTCCTTCTTTTGGCATTTTCTCCCACACCTTAAAAGATCCCACACCTTAAAAGATATATATTAAAGAACAAGTGAAAAATGTCTGCATTATTGTAATGAAGATATGATACATATGGTCTGATATAATTTAATGGCATCTTATAGGAGTGAGTGCCCCTGAAATGTCTTAATATAAGGTTATTTGATTATAACTTCAACTATTAACATTATAAAGCCATTTGACCTTGTACAAAAGGTTAGATGACATATGACCTTGAAAAATGGCTACCGGAAATGACCTTGAGAAAACCGGAAGTTGCCTGTTTTGTAATGTTTTCATCAAAAAGTACTCAGAATCCATATATTTGTCATATATATACATAAAAGTATCACTCAAGACTAGAAATGACTTCCGACAAACCGGAAGTAGCCAATTATCTCCCGTTCTTCATACAAAAGTACAAAGAAACTATATATTTTTGGAATTAGTATGAAAGAAGCTATCATATTACCGGAAGTGACATACATTTCACCGGAAGTAGCAAATTATCTCCCTTAGTTCACTCAAAAGTATAATTAAACCATTTCTTATTGAATCAGTATGAAGAAACTATCTTCTGATCAAAATTTCTTTGATGTGGAAAGAGATCAATTGGTTTTTAATTTTTTTTAGTTTTCTATTAATTTCAATTATTTTCGCGTTTTTCTGTATATTATGGAAAGACATATACCGCTATAACCCTATAATATATTACCACCGCTGATACTTAACTTGGAATTGATAGTAAATAGCATATACAATGTACACTTGATTCATAGTATATGTACGTTCATAGTATACAGAACAAAAATTGTGGTGTCCCCCAAGTTCCTACATGATCCTACATGCATGAACATATGTGTATTTCTAAACAGTCCTAAACGAGAGCCTTGTCTATGGCTTAAAAGTATATCCGATGACGCCTTTTTGTAAATTTCTCTCAAAATAATCCAACCGGAATAATCATAAGCGAGGATGACAAATGCAACTATGCATGGTACCTATATGATATAAAGGCATGATGATCAATTTGGTGTTGAAGAAAGAGAAGCGACACACAAATTCAGGTCTTCTCATTTAATAGTAAAGATGATTATATGAAATAAAAGGAGGTGAAATATCTGTTATCAAAAAATATTGCCGTAGTTAACCGGGGGTTTTAAATAAGAACCTTTGCTAAATTTTTTTTTTTTTGCATATTGCAATCTTATCTCGGAATCTTGCATGATTGAGTGTTGAAAAACAATTAAGTACTTTTCCCACTTACATTCACCATTTACACAATCTTTAGACTCCTCTGAACTACCAGGACAATCTTGACCTCCATTCGATGGAACTGGATTGTTGCATGACCTTGATCTGTATTGTTTTCCTGTTCCACAAAAAGCATTGCAAGTTGTCCAAGTATTCCAATCATTCCATTCTCCGTCTGTAATAGGAAACAGATATATCTATATAATAATGCTGTTGGTGTGCGCTAAAACTATGGTCATGCAGATCAATGTGATTTTTTTTTCAATTCACGTCCCAGCCAAATATGGAACATGATATACAACACCCGTTTATGTCTGAATGAATTTGTCACATGCCTCCTGCAAATATATATGATCTATGTTCTTTAAGGAGGGTATTTGCCATTTTTTGGCCTTTGAAATTTCATAAAAGGTAAACTTTTTCAAGCCTTTTCAAATGATGTTTGTTTTATTGATAAATGTACAGATTAATTAATAAATTTGGTGTATTTACTGTCTTATTGGTTAAAAATATTACTTTTATTTTCAATATTGTCAATTTTTATGGCGACAGCCCACTCTGAAGTTGTGTATTCATACGCAAACATGTGTGTACGTTGTTATTGTTAATATTAATAATATTAAAAGTTCTTTGAGCCTTATTTTAGACAGAAATTTATTTATAATGAATGGCAATAATTTAGTTTGAACTCTTCACATTTTACATAATCCGCTTCGCGGATTATTCAATGTGAAGAGTCAAAAATTAATTTTATGGTTCAATAAATTCAAAATAAGTTATTGCCATTCATTAAGTATGTAATTTTAAGAGTTTAAGTATAATTTTAATTTTAATGTAAGACAGTAAAAACAATATCATAAATAAAAAAGAGAATCATAGTACATCTTTTTGATAAGATATTTACAGATAGTGTAAAATTATAATACTTTGTTAATCTTGGTGTACAATGTATATAAAAGAATTTGGTAGTTATTTATTTTATAATAACGAAATCGGTGACTTAATAATGATGTATTACTTTAACATAGATAACGTTCATTTAAATCTTATATTTTCCTACAAACACAGGTGAATTGCACGATTTTGAAAATAAGCACACAATGAAAAGGGACCAAAGTCGTCTAACAAGGAAAAAATTCGATATTTTTTTTTCTTTTTTGTTGTAAGGTTGGTATAAAGTGTTCTGTCTGATCCTGAAATATTCCAAAAATGAAGGTCTATTCTTGCCCGGGTGAGGGATTTTCTCGCTGTATTGAAGACCCATTGTTGGCCTTCGGATGTTGCCTGGTCTTTTGTCAGGGTATTGTTTCTTTGACACATTCCTCATTTCTGTTCTCAATTTAATTGTATGTAAATTGGATACTTTGAAAGCTTACCCACAGGAGGTAATGTTGTTCCTGGTGCTATTGTAGAGTCTGTTAAAAAAATAAATTGTATTCATTAAAAAAAAAATATATGATAACATGGAAAGTTAAACAACATAGCTATGATATATGTTTTGATTTGAAAACTAGGGATATGGGTTAAATTATTGTCGAAATAGGTAAAAGAGGGACGAAAGATACCAGATGGACAGTCAAACTCATAAATCGAAAATAAACTGACAACGCCTGGCTAAAAATGAAAGAAGACAAACAGACAAATAATAGAACACATAACACAACATAGAAAACTAAAGAATAAGCAACACAAACCCCATCAAAAACTAGGGGTGATCTCATGTGCTCCGGAAGGGTAAGTAGATCCTACTCCACATGCGGCACCTGTCGTGTTGCTTATGTTATAACAAATCTGGTAAATAGTCTAATTCGGTAGGTCAACAATCAGTTGCAAACTTGAAAAACAGATAATCAGTTTTCTCAGTAATGTGTGATGCAGTGACAGTGTATTAATGCAAATCATATTTAGGTTTACAAAAGATGGTGTTGTCTGTTTTTATTTGACTAATGAATTGGGGTTACCACTTTGATAAATTCTCTCTTTCTCCCTCTTACGGATTCTTACTTCTTTGATTTGTGCAGAGTGTATATAATTCATTGCTGTAGACTAACCTTTGGTTATTATAAAGATTAACAATAATACCGGAAACGAAGGTAAATTCAACAAAGGGGGAGTTTACAAAACATGACAAACAACAAGGAGGAAGTCCACAAAACATGAAAAACTCTCTTTATATCAACGAACGAAACGAATGGAAAACATCAGTCACATTCCTGACTTGGAACTGATCAGCCTTTATTATATTATCATGTTGATGTTTGCTAAGTAAACATAAGGCATTGTTGTACTGTATACTGATCTTTGGTAATACATTTTTAACTTCATTGTCCTTCAGGTATTTTGGATAAACATCAGGCTTTGCTGGAAACTAGTTTTAGATAATACAGCCCTGTGTACTAAGATATGGTAAAATTGTATGAAACAATATCAGTATTTATATATAGCAGACTCTAATATGTCTATGTATGCCAAAATCTCTATCTGCCTTTAAATACTAACTGGCGTTTTTGATGTACAACTTTAATAAGATATGTCATGTTTAATCACCTTGTGCTTCAGTCTTTGCTGTTGTAGCTGTGGTTGTTTCAGCATTGATTTTTGGATCTACATTAAAAACGAAATGTTGTTAGAACAATGTGTGACAAATTAAACATGAATAATTTCGTTCCATAAAATATTAATTGGTCTGAGGAAGTCGTACTCCATAACATGAACTTAGGCCGTGTTCACATTGATCTAAACTCGGTGTTGTGTTAGTGTGATTCACACGTAAACTAAACATAATACTCTAGTTTAGGGAAACAATGCGCATGTGCAAGATCGATCGTGATTTGCGTTATCAACTAATTAATTACGAGATTTGACGAACTGGGGGCATTATCAGTTTATTGATTAATCAGATCGGCATCGTTATTACTGTAGTCAGATTAATGTATACTGTATTTGCAAGAAGCATATACATGCTATGGCAAACGAAAATTTATACAATATATGACAAACTAAAAACAGCAGAGAACAGTAGTTACGGAGTGTTCAATACTATTATGATAATAAATGTGATCTAATTTTCCAAGCGACATTTAAATAATTGCATGGTTTTACTGTTAGAGAATGAGCATGAGCTTGTAATAAATGATATAACTTGTGCCGATTTGGCCAAAAAACAGTAGAATAAAGGTCAAAATTCTATACACACAAATCGATACGCTGGTCTAGCCTGGACATGATAAAACAAAATGATATTTGTCCTCCAAAACATCATATATATTGCAACATATACAAATTCTATTTTCTCTTTGAGTATTGAGATAACGACCAACTTCAACATTTAATCTAAGTGTGCCGCTACGCAATTTTTTAAAAAGAATTACATTACAATGAAAATCTAAGTATATTTCAAAACCAAATACTAGTTTATATCGTTTATAAATACAAAGTTTGTTCATAGATGTAATACCCGTATAACATCTATGGTTTGTTACATTCTTCTAAAGCTGAAGATTACACTGACATATTT
Source organism: Mytilus trossulus (assembly GCF_036588685.1). Taxonomy (NCBI): domain Eukaryota; kingdom Metazoa; phylum Mollusca; class Bivalvia; order Mytilida; family Mytilidae; genus Mytilus; species Mytilus trossulus. The sequence goes on along the minus strand of NC_086379.1, from coordinate 57,365,374 downwards.
AAACAGTCAGACTATTTTGACCGTTATGTTAATTATTCTTAATTACAAAAGAAACGGTTTGATATGTCACCTGACTTTGACTGTCACCTTCACGCAAAAATAGACGGCTTCATGCTGTGATGTTCACTTAGCAGATCATCTATATATTCAAGAAGGTACGGTGCCAGTTCATTACCATATATTAGGCACTGATCTCAGGTCATAAAAATAAAAGTCTATCAACACCTAGGCCCTATGGTATCATAAAGTTTTACCTTAAACTATTAATCTCACCAGGCGACAGTTGGACACAATTAATATACCTTAAATAATTATAATCATGTTCTGACAGTTAGGTACCGTTAAAATATATGATCAAAATGTTAGCCCTGATTACATGCGTGTATTAAATTTTCATAAAGTTATATTGTGTTGAATTCAAATGTACAAGATATTGACAATTTTGAAAGGAAGGGGCATTTGGGTCGTTAAGCATTTTATTTTGACAGATCGTGAAGCATACATAATATAGTATACAGAATATCTAATTAATTTAAATGAGATTTTATAAGATCGCAAACAGAATAAAAGATGCTTTATATTTTTTGTTGTATCTAATCTTCAGAAAGTAAATTTTCACACATTTGTATAGTTTGGCATTTGATCACATACTTTTTTTTAACAGTTCTGTCGTATATTTATTTTTGTGTCAGAAAATTCATACTAAATGTGAAAAAAATTTGTTATATTTATACAATTAATTAAGATAATGACACCCCCCTTTTTTTCAGTTTCCTAGACAAAAAAACAACGATTGTTGTCTTGTCGAAAGCAAGGAGATCTTTAAGATTTATGAGTGAAATAGGTGCCTACTTGGATCTATTAACATACATCCTTCTTTTTGTCAAGTTTTGCGTCAGTTTCTACGTCAGCATGTAGGTTCAATCTGTGGTTACAGTTTTGTTTTACATCAAAATCGTTGTCAAACCTAATGGAATTTCGGGAAATGGGGACAGAAGCTTCCTTATGTCCAAATTACAGTATCTAGGGCAAAATTTTGTAAATATTTATTTTCATTTTTCCGAATTTTACTACTACATGGACTTCATTTTTCCTGAATAGTTAATTTCATGTTTTGTCTGAGGTTAAATTTTTCATGCAGTCATCGATATCCTTTTTGTTTATTCGTCCAGTTGCAAGTTAAATGCATGTGAGGGTCAAGATCATGATAATGATATATGCATGTTGAAACTATTTTGTTCTACATTGCGCCGCTTTTCACTTGTTTGTTCAAAATGCAACAGTCAGAGTTAAGACATTGTATATATCTTATTAGTGGGTGTGTTTTTTTGTGCTAAGAGTTTTAATCCATATGACGACCTGTAGCTGTTTGATTTTATGGGAACTTTTTCGGGACGCCGTGATCGGGTGTTTTTTAAGTTAGGGATTTCGGGATCCAGGATTTCCGAGTTTTTTCGTATTTCGGGATGTGGTGATTTTTTTTTTTAAATTCTGGACCTCGGGATTTCATGTTATTAAGCCTGGGATATCGGGATCAGAGCCCCTCCGAACCCCCCCCCCCCCCCCTTTTATATTATATACTGTTTTTGCAATTAATCCCATTACGCCATCATGTTTCTGGAAATTATTCTCAATAGCCAAAGAAGATATTTCTGCACATGGTCTTCCTCAAAGATCTTAAAAGCTTCCAAAGACTTGAAGGCCCTTGTTCTTTCTTTATGAATCATTTCGTTTTAGTCATTTGAAAGCCGTCATTTTCGAGTTTCCTTCAAATTTCTTTTCCAATTTTCAAACAATGCGTCTCGAAATTTTACACATTTTTTTTTATTTTACTTTATTAAATATAAACATAAAATAAGAAAAACAGATGACACTCAACGACTTCACAGGTAAACGGGAAAGCGGCGGGCGTCCTAATAAACATCGAAAATTGATGTGTACCATATATGACTTTGCCCCCAGTTCATCCAAATCTCGCATATTCTCGCATGAATATTAATTAAACGCTTGACCCACTCAGAATTCTAGGTCGCGAACAAGCTTATCCTGAACTAGAGTATTACGTTCCCATTAATAAAACTCAATGTTTACATGTCGTTTAAATAATGTTTTGTCTACATGCAGTCGATAGTCAAAGTAGGCATTGTGTATGTAAAGTGTACACAAAACAAGGTATTTAGAACATGAATTTTACTATGTATATATATAAGGAAGATATAATTTTGAATAAAAGTGATATTCATAACAATTATTTATAGTTCTTTAAAGAAATATTTGTCTAAATTTGATATATTTATTTGTTATAAAAAAGACTTTAGGAAATTTTATTAACTTTTTATCAAATCTCAAAGCATCATTATTGCCGAACACATAATTCATTTGAAAATATCTTTTCGAATCGAATAGAGGTACACAGATATATTTGTTACTGGTCTTTACTCAAACAACGAATCCCTTATAAATACATAACTAACAAGAATGTGTCCATAGTACACGGATGCCCCACTCGCACTATAATTTTCCATGCTCAGTGGACCGTAAAAATGGGATCAAAACTTTAATTTGGAATTAAAATTAGAAAGATCATATCATAGGGAATAGGTGTACTAAGTTTCCAGTTGATGTAACTTCAACTTCATCAAAAACTACCTTGACCAAAAACTTTAACCAAAACTTTAACCTGAACTTCGCACTCTCATTTTCTATATTCAGTAGACCGTGAAATTGGGGTCAAAACTTTAATTTGGCATTCAAATTAGAAAGATCATATCATGGGGAACATGTGTACTAAGTTTCAAGTTGATTGGACTTCAACTTCATCAAAAACTACCTTGACCAAAAACTTTAACATGAAGCGGGACGAACGAACGAACGAACAAACGAACGGACAGACGAACGGACGCACAGACCAGAAACATAATGGCCCTCTACTATTGTAGGTGGGGCATAAAAATGTGCGGTAAATTGTATTGTTTATCTAGTATCTCAGATTCGTTAAGATACAATGAGATTAAATAGAACCGATCACTTATAAATAGTTTAAAGTTTGGAGTTTCACATTTATGTTATTTGTAAGAAACGATAATGCTTAAAACATTTGTAATTGTTATTCGTTTATTGATCGTGATTCGAATTTGAAACAAATGGGGTTTAACGTCTTAACTGTTTATGGGGTGTTCGTTGTGACCATATAGATATATTTTATTGATTATTTTTTTGTATTTGCCAATAGCACGACAGCTATTTATATTTTATATTATTTCTTTTGTGAAAAAATCTGGAATGTTGCCTTAATTAAATAACGAAGAAATAACTTTTAAAAAAATCACACTGAATAACACGCGTAGCGGTTTATTTAAACGTGTGCACAACATTATAAAGTCTTTTTCGAATATACAGAAAAAATATTCCAGTCATTACTTATAATTTAATTCTTAATTCCACTTGTAAGAAGTAAAATTTAAAGTATAAAAAATGTGACATCACGGTCACATGACAAAGTTATGTTTATGGGCTGATTAACAAAACACTTTCAGCCAATCAGAACCCGTGTTACACTCAAAATTAAATTGTGTGTTCTAACATATGATGAATAGAGGCAACATTAGTATACTGCTGTTCAATATTCATCAATCGATTAATCAAAATTAGGGTTACGACTTAATACCGAGGAAAACACATCAACTGTAAGAGCAAAACATCGGACACAATGAATATTAAATAATAGTAATGCCAACATACATAGAAACTGACTATTTACTAACAACTCCTTTATTCCAGAATTGGCATAAAACATTTTAAAAATAAATGGTAGGTTAAACCTGTCTAATATCATATCAAACTTCATATAATGGAAACCCTTAATTTTCTATGATTATCAAACGCTCTCTTCTATCTCCTAAAATACTAACTGACATTTCACAAATACTGCCTAACTGAATTTGAAGTACACCTTTTATAACAATGATAATGTTTACTTACCATCTGGTTCAGTCTCCACCGGAGTAGATGTTGTTGTCGCATAATTGATTATAGGATCTACAAGGGAATATGTTATGAATACAATGCACAACAATTTAAACATTAATTATTTCGGTACAAAAAATACAAATTACACTAAGGAATAAGTTTGTCAGCTGATCTTTGATGCATTCCTGATGAAGGTTATTACAGAAAAGCTCCTCGGACGCATGAAGTTAAAAAGTGGTGTAACATTTTCACTGTTTATCAAACGGAATACAGAGATTTGTTCCAATTTATCACTTGTACACCCTTTTGGGGTTATTAAGTTATTTGTAAAAATCACAAAGACTTGGCGCTCAACGAATTTAAATTCACTAGTTCTCAAATTCTTCCCCTTTTGTTATTCGTTTTAGCGATCATGATTCGAATGACATAGAAGAACTTTATACCGAGTATTAAGTTATCATTGTAAAGAGGTTGTATATTGTGATCTTTATGCATGAATTATGGTTTTATTTGGAATTGTTGAGTATCTGGTAATTACATCTCAGCTGTTTCTTAGTATCATATTTTTACATTATTTCTTTTTATAAAAAATATCAACAATCTTGCGCATGATATATAATGAATAAATAAAAGAAAACATTAACCATTTTCTTTGAATTTTGATAATAATAAAAGTGTAATGTTCAACGTCTGATCTTTTCTCTATCTACCTTTATATTTGATTAAAAGCGCAAAAACTACAGTTAATGGGTTTTCCATCAGTGTCTATAACTGCTTGTGGTAAAATAGTATGAAAAATATCCGTAGTCATATTTTGCAGACTCTGATCCTTCTTCATTTGTCAAACGCTCTTTCTGACTTTTAAATACTAACTGGCATTTTATAAATACAGCCAATTTGGATTTGACGTACAATTTTTTAAACATGAAAATTATATTGTAACTACTTTCTGGTATTGTCCACACTGGTGTAACTAAGGTTGTTTCAGAATTTATTATAGAATCTACGTTGAAAATTAATGTTATAAAAACCATGCACACCAAACAAGACATGAAATATTACTATCCACAAAATATCAAACATTGCGCAAATATATAACACAAAAACAAATCATGAACTATTTTCTTCGATTTTTCTGGACGTTAAATAGCCATAAATAACAGGAAATGCGATTTGTTATAAATAATCTTTTAACAGATAATACCATTAATTTAACTTACCTTCTGGTTCAGTCTCCAATGGCGTAGTTGTTGTTGTTTCAGAATTTATAATGGGATCTACATTGAAAACAAAGGTAATGAATAAAAAATGTGTTACAAGTTAAAAATTTATTAGTCGGTTCCGCAAAATATCAATTGTCAGGAAATTTGTAGTTAAAGGGACTTAACAATCACCCAAGAGATTTGATACACCCCTATCACTTGTATAAAATGCCACGTTTGACGCTTAGCTTTTATGTACATGTTATTTGTGCCTTTTTTAAGATATATGTATTCTTTGTTAAATTTAGATTTCGTTCAAACAAATTCCAATTGTTCTGGGGAAATGGTACTTTACAGGACCTTAAATATTTGACCAAACCGGTCACTAATGAACATTACAGACTCTGATGGATTAGTTGTAAGTGTTTCATAATTGATGATATGATCTTCAAGAAAAAATAGTTATGAATATAATGCACAACAATCTAAACCTTATTGCTGTTCAAAAATAATCTAATTACACTTAGAAAATGATATCCGAACTCACCTTTGAGAATGTTCTTGTTGTGGTTACATTTTCGACATACTCGTCGGACACTTGAAGTCATATAGAATTGAAACGTTTTCATTTTTCCTCCTGTGTTGTGGGCTCAGATTTTTCTTTTTTCTGTCAATTATAAGCTGTCAGCAGAAATACTGGCGATTTGAATTAAGACTTGTTTAACAGCTGATATCGGTAATTTCACTTACCTTTTGGTTCAGTCTCCAATGGTGTTGTTGTTGTTGTTTCATAATTGATTATGGGATCTACATTGAAAACAAATGTTATGAATAAAACAATGTGTTACAACTAAAACATTTTCTAGTCCGGTCCTCAAAATATCAATTGTCAGGTAAATTTTACTTAAAGGAACATTACACACCATCCAAGATATTTGATAACCCTATCACTTGTATACAAATGTTACGCTGTACTTAGCTTAAGAGACATTATAATGCTTAGCCTTTTTTAAGGCTTATATTTACGCTTTTGAAAATTAAGATTCCGTTCCAAAATACCTATTGTTCTGAGGAAGTTGTGATTCACAGGACCCTATGGAACAAAATGATTTGACCAAACTGGTCACTGGAACAATACACTCAAGCAGTATTGGTTTTCTATTAACATTTTTTAAACAGCTGATATCGGTAATTTCACTTACCTTTTGGTTCAGTCTCCAATGGTGTTGTTGTTGTTGTTTCATAATTGATTATGGGATCTACATTGAAAACAAATGTTATGAATGAAAGAATGAGATAAGTCCGGTCCTCAAAATATCAATTGTCAGGTAAATTTTACTTAAAGGCACATTACACACTATCCAAGATATTTCATAAACCTATCACTTGTATACAAATGTCACTTTTTACACTTAGCTTAAGAGTGTGTGAGAGACATTATAATTCTTAGCCCTTTTTTTTTTTATATATATTTACATTTTGGAAAATTAATATTCTGTTCCAAAAATACCTATTGTTCTGAGGAAATTGGGATTAACAGGACCCTACGGAACAAAAAGATTTGACCAAACTGGACACTGGAACAATACAGTCTCCACTTGAGAAGTTGTGTTTTTATCAGCTTATACTGGTAATTTAACTTACCTTCTGGTTCAGTCTCCAATGGCGTAGTTGTTGTTGTTTCAGAATTTATTATGGGATCTACATTGAAAACAAATGTAATAAATAAACAATGTGTTACAACTTAAACATTAATAAATCCGTTTGCAAAATATCAATTGTCAGGAAAATTGTACTTAAAGGGACCTTAACATTAGATGTTGGATGTGTACGGATTGATAATTTAGTCTAAGATACATGATTTTTTTATTAGTTGTTAGTGGTTTTGAACTAGCTATCAGTTAACTGCGAGTATTCTCAGATCTGTACCTAGTGTCTTTTTGCTGTTTGGATGTACAAGTACCCGGCCACGTCCACTTATATTTTTGTCCATCTGATGAGTTAAGCCTTTTTCAACTGATTTTTATAGTTCGTTCTTATGTAGTACTGTTATACCACTGTCCCAGGTTAGATGGAGTTGGGATCTCGCTAACATGTTTCACCCTGTAATTCAGTGGTTGTCGTTTGTTTATATGTTATATATTTGTTTTTTGTTCATTTTTTGTATATAAATAAAGCCGTTAGTTTTCTCGTTTCAATTGTTTTACATTGTCATTTCGGGTCAATTTATAGCTAACTATGCGATATGGGCTTTACTCATTGTTGAAGGCCGTACGTTGACCTATAGTTGTTAATTTCTGTGTCAGTTTGGTCTCTTGTGGGTAGTTGTCTCATTGGCAATCATACCACATCTTTTTTTTTATATTTACACATCATTCAAGAGATTTGATGATATCTATCACTTGTATACAATGTCGAGTTGGACTTTTAAAAAATCAACTTTTCTCGTAAAAATTTATATTTACTGTTTGTAAACTTAAGATTCCGTTCCATAAAAATACCTATTGTTCTGAGGAAATGGTACTTAGTAGGACCTAACGGAACAAAAAACTTTGAACAAACTGCTCTCTCTCTCTCTCTCTCTCTCTCTCTCTCTCTCTCTCTCTCTCTCTCTCTCTCACACACACACACATTATGCCTGCATTTTACAAACACCTTCTTTGTTTTAGCAAATGATAAAGTTTACTTACCCACTGGTACAGTCTCTTCTGTTGCAGCTATTGTTGTGTCAGTATTGAACATACTAGAATCTACATGGTGAAAACACAATCAATGAATACAATCCTCAACAACTTAAAATTAGTTTATATTACCTTTTGTTTAAATACCAATTTCTCAGCAACAATTTTCAGATCAATTGGAAAACAAAAAATAAATTTTGTAAAGATTTTCCTTCGCTTTTTGTTGAATTTATCATTTAATGATATCCTCATGTTAAGGAATCTCGCTTGTCATGTTTTGTAATTTTGGTCAGATTTTAGCAATTCTCTGGTTTTATTCATTTGAATGCCTTAAGAAATGTTGCCTTGTGACCTCTTTTTTTATTCTTATAATTCTTTTACATGTATTCTGATAAACTGTCTGTTAAAGTCTTATAACATTTTAATTTTTTTTTAATAGTTTTTGAGGACTTAAACTTGTCAATGATAAAGCTATGAAAAGTCAAGAGAGAACATTTTCCCGCCAAAATTCCAATGTCTAATATCTCGAAAACAAGCACGGTGACCTATATATTGTTTTTGCTCTTTTGATTCCTTTATTAATCCCCTATCAGTATATGCTAGTGTTTTGAAAAGTTAATTATTTTGAAACTGAGAAGCCAACTCCCTTAATCATGAATACTGAAAAAAGAATTAATGTATTTCAATAACACGAATTTGTTGACCGTTATTGAATTTGTGTTTCACAGATGACGACGGATATGTTCCAATTATCGTAACAACGATCCCGTCCCCTTTAAGCCGTATGTGACCGACTGAATTAGACTTATCACCGGGTTCATGTTTACATTAGCAACATGACGGGTGCCACATGTGAAGTAGAATCTGTTAACCCTGCCGGAGCACCTGAGATCACCCGTTAGTTTTTAATTGTGCACGTGTTGCTCAGTCTTTAGTGTGTTTTTTCTATGTTGTGTTTTGAGTACTGTTGATCATTTTCTTTTCTAGCCATGGCGTTTTCATATCATCGTTTATACTACTATTTCATTTAAAAAGAATTATCATTAGCTGGATTTAAGACATCCATCACTTGACCTTATAAGTGATATTTTTTGTGATCAATGATAACAATAGAAAAATATAAGATATCTTTGAATGATGTATATATTTCTTTGAATGGTATAGAATATCTTATATGATTCATTGATATCATAAAATCATATCACGATAATCAAATTGAATTTAGATGAGTTTTGGATGACCATTGATTAATTAATGATAACATAATAGTTATCAAAGGTACCAGGCTTATAATTTGATACGCCAGACGCGCGTTTCGTCTACATAAGACTCATCAGTGACGCTCAGATAAAAAAATCATTCAATTCAAAGGCGATATCTAAATAATTTTTTTTTTGCCAAATTTCACAGAGCACCTGAGATCACCCCCGTTTTTCGATAGGGTAAGTGTTGTTTAGTCTTTAGTTTTCTTTGTTGTGTTTTTTGTACTGTCTTTTCGTCGTTTTTTGCCCTGGCATTGTCAGCTTGCTTTCGATGCATCCTTCTACAAGCGTATGGCAAATTAAAAATAAAATGGCGTTAGACCATTTTCTAACATGCTTTAATCAAGGGACAAAGGAAGTGCGCTATTAGATTGTGTTACTAATTGGAACTTGAAACAGCCCTTACTAAGTCAAACTAAATTTCATTATTCACAAAAACCCTTGATTTACATCTTCAATTTTGAATAAAGTACATCATGTTGAAACAGTGAGAAAACAACCATTTCTTTATATTCTAGAACAAATAAAATGAAATGAGAACATATTCAATTTGCCTTATCTAATGTCCACCGATTAATGTTTGTTTAGAAATACTTGGTGTAGAAACATTTGATTATGCAACACGCCAACTTTTGTGTTAATTTTGGTAAACTGGTTTAATGGAAGGTAGTGCGGTCTTCTAGACATTTAAGTTTTAATCAATATTTTATAATGATCTGTAACATAAAGCTAGTAACAATATTTCCTTAGAGATAAATACCTGCACATACATACGAAACTGTCATATACTTTAATTGATCAAGACACGGATCGGTAATAATAATATCGCCTGGTTTGAAAGTGCAAGATGGACTATAATTGCACTGCTGCATAACCCAATCTTTGGAATCAATTGTACACGGATCAGTATAATTATCTGCAGGCCCACAGGTTGTCCCATCTAGTCGCCCGTACGTTGAGCTAGTTATTATTATGATAAAATCATCGTCGCATGATATTGTACCATCATCATTTTCGCAAATCACCGTTTGTAATTCTAGAAAGAAAAAGAAAAAAACGTGATTCTAATAAATAAACACATAATGAGGCATATTACAATGGAGTGGCAACAAAACAGTGATTCCAAAAGATGCATTAAGTGTCCACAAATCGTATTCCATAATAAAAAATGGGAAATAGTTTACTTTTGACTTGAAATTCGTAGGTTAAGCAGTCTTTTTTTGTGTTGATATAAACCCTTTTATCTCTCTCATTGTATTGAAAAGTCAACAGAGAGACGAACATATATGCTTTTTCGCACTCAGAACTATAAGAACACAAAGGTTTGTGAAAATCTTGTAAATACATATACATTGATCACTTTTTAACGCTAGATTTAGTATGTATGAGTTACGGCGGATAACTTAGAATAATAATAGACCTTCTTAGAAATATCTGGACTAACTAATCCAGATTAGGAATATATGTCAATTCAAACATTATATACTAGTACCTACACTAAATATGTTAGACGGCGCAATAAGCGTGATGCAGGTTATCTTGTATTTGATGTATCTTAATAAGATAGGTTATTTTATTTAGTCAGGTGTTCTATCAAGCGAGCTGTATGTTATTTTCTATGTCGGTGGACTGTTAGTACCCGTGGGTATCACAAGACCAGTGTCAGTAGTTCGGTACGGGCATGACATACATTTCTTGTGGTTTCTTTTAATTACAGTTATAAATTGTTGGAAATTGTAAGATTAAGGAATATATCTTCCTTTTGTGAAACTCTGAAATTGTCCAGGTAAAGTTATACCTATAGTAATTTGGGGATTTTTTATGCTTTTTTACTTTTGAATATTTTTTTAGATTTTCATAATATCGAGCACGCACCTAACCCACATCTGTTGCATGGAAATTTCATCGTCAATCTTCACCTATGCGTTTATATATAAAGATTAAAGGGAAACTTCGCAAAAAAATCAAAAGTTGATAGTATGTCCATTCTGTATAAAAATGCTCAAATTCATAGAAATTAAAGTTTTATTCTGCTAGATAAGAGATTTTAAATTTAGAGTATCAATTCTCTGCGTTCGGACATTTTGTCATCTTTTCCGATTAGAAAGCACGATATGTCTATTAACCACAAAGGACCAAAACTACAGTAACCTGATGTAGTCGTAATTGCGTGTCGATATCTTGTCAATCCTACGGTTGTTTTATCCGAGTAACTAACTTGATACGGAAAATGTTCTTATTTTTTTTAAATAACCATGGTCTGTTATTTTTAAACTGTTAAATTGATATTGGAATTAGTTAAAAAGTCAAAGTTCAAATCAGGAATAAGTGTTCCGTGAAAATTGTTTTCGAAAATCTAATTTGTTCATAATTCCTTTATGTAATAAACTTTATTTAAATAAATTCGGATCTTCCCTCATCTGATCACCAGCATGGCTAAACGTATTACTCCCAAAGGTATTGTGAGGGGTGTGAGGTGACACGTCCAGGTATTCAAGCGATTTCCTGTCGGGCTTGCAAGTTCATGCATCGTTTCACTTCTGAGGGTATTGATCAGTGTACAACGCCGATAACTTATAACTTTCCATTTTGAACTATCAGGTGTATGATATACATCTCTGTCTTGCGTGTCCGAATGTGATATAACATACTAGTCATTACTAAACTCATACGCTTGTTTATAAATAACATTTCTGGTGTAAAAAATATTATTCATAAAAATATAAATAATACCCACAAAAAAAAGATTTGATGAAATAATATTCTATTTACATATTTTTTCCAAGGGTAAATTTGGGAAAATGTAATATATACTCGTTGTCAATAGTGAAGGACAGACTGGGACATACCAGAAATATTGATTTAAAAAAATGTTCGCACTTGTCGACTATTCGTTTATACGCCTGGATAGAAAGTAACGGAACTATAGCGCAATTTAAAAAATATACATGTATACATTGAACATAAGAAAGAAACATACATTTTGTGTAAATTGGGGTAAAAGTTTTGTAAATAGACTAGTCCACGTATGCCAACAGTATGTAATCATCGAATGTCGATAGACTATTGTATACAAACAGAAGAAAGAGAACCAATTTGATTTAAATACAGGTCGATATATAACTTGCTTTGGTTCATCGAAGTTATGGACATAGTAAAATCACAGATTTATATATCAATTAGATTGTTCTCGAATAAAGGAAGAAATTCGTCATCATCACAATTGTTTCGACATGCATGTATTATATATGCAATTGGACGTACACAAAAAATCCCCAAGGGATGTGAATATTTTCAAGAAAAGCTATTGAGTAACAAAGTTTCAAACCAATTTCGTGATTTTTCGATTCCATTCCAAGAAGATCCTTAAATTTCCTGTCAATTTTGAAAACATGTTTTTTTTCAAATAGCTTAAGTATTCATGCGTTGTGAGATTTAAAATATTTTGATGAGAACATTAATTCCTAAATAGGTAAATAAAGATCGCTTTTGATGGACTAAATTATATAATTGCAATTGTTAATGATCTGTTTGAAATATTAAAGGTTGCCGATTCTAATTTAAAAGGTGTCTTCCTCGAATGCCAACATTTTATATGTTACTTATTCCTTGAATGCCAACAAAAACATTTCAATAGATGTTTATAAGTATTTGACTGTTAAAAATAATAAATGAACTTTAAAGAAATGCATCATTTTATCACTTTTTCATTATAAGGGAAAATAGTAGATTTTAGGGGTAAAATTATAATAAATTTTAAAGAAATAAAGAAAATTAAAACGTTTTATTCCTTTTTATCAAAAAAATATGTTTGATACGAATATGGTAATAACATATGAAATATTAAAAATTTTAATGAATTTTTAGTTTAATACAATTATTTCAAACTAAATAAAAGATATATACGAGATTTATTTAGTTCCATATCAATTTAAATATTTTATTAGTTAATATAAACTATATGAAGATTTCAGTTGTACAATAAATTAAATTTAAGAAATAATTAAGTTAATTTGATAACTTCTAAGCTGGAAACTCTACAAAAGTTTCAAGAAAATTCATGAAATATGGTAAAAAGAATTCAGATGCGTTGCGAACATGACAAACAACTAAACAATGTTATTTTACGAATCACTTACAATAAAAAAAAAAAAGAAGGTGTAATTGTATTACCAAGAAAAATATCCTGAACATATTGAAATAAACAGAATAGTAATCTAACACGAGATACAAAGTTTCAATAAATTTAATCAGTAATATGGTAGGATATTACAGCACACACAACTATAAAAATATTGAAAAAAACCTTCAAAGTCCAAAGAGTCTATTGTAGAATTTGTGCAAACTGGAATTCCTTACAGTCCTGACAATAAGCACATCTTGACTTTGTGATGCAACACTTTTGAAAGTGTCATTTTAAGAGAATCCATGTTTGTTCAAGCAGGAGCAGCAAAATATGATTTTTAACAACTTAACACACATGAACTAGATTTAGCTACCTGTATTTATCTATCTATTTAATTAGTATGATTGTTTTAATAAGCATGCACTTTTGTTTTGATAACTACTTGCACATATTCCTTGAACGCCAACATAATTTTACAGATAAATTGTCGGAAGATCAAAGAATGTTGGCATTCAAGGAATAAACCATTTAAAATAGTACAGCTTTTAGTTCATACACTCGTGTTTAGAAGGATATTTTTATTTATAAATTTATTCAATTAAAATAATTCAATATTTTATCGTTACAAAAGTAATCAGAAGTCATAATTCATTTAAAAGTGAGCTTATGCAAAATATAAAAATATACAACAGTTATCCAGTTATTGTGCGACCTTATTTGTCCCGTAAATTCATTTTAATTCTTTTTTTTTACATTTCTGCGTCAAAAACTATCACTGACTCCCGTTTATCATTCAGACGAAATGTTGTTCACACCTGAGATGGTGAACCGTGACGCCTAAATTTCACTGAATGAAGATCAAAAGATTAGAATTACATAATGCTAGTCTTTTAATTACCTTGAGTTTAACTACGCATTCAACATTCACTAAGTGTCACAAAACAATACTCATTTTATTTCCAAAACACAAGCAAGTGAAAATGTTTGATGGAAAGAAGCAAAAAGGTCAGAATACAAACATGTATTTTTAATACACTATCGATCATGTCAGTTTCATATGTTTGTTTAAAGTATTTGTAGAAAAAAATTCATAAAAATGTTCTATTGTACGATTTACTTTTATTACTAAAATTCGTATAAAAAAATCCACACATAAATCCTACAATCCAATTTTAAAAGTTGCATGGCTATCACTTATTTTTCGTTGGTTAATGGCTACACCAAAAGTCGTCGATGCGCTTTCAATCGCGTTATTAGATGGTTAACGAACAAGACTAAAATGAGATTAATTTCACTCTCGGCATGCAAAAAGACTTAAACTACGTCACATAAGTCAGGAAGTTTGAATTAATAATTCTCAATGTTCTTCTTTATTAGTTTTCATATAAAAATAAAACTTGGTGAATATGTTTTTTTATGGTATTATGAACATAATCAGATGAAAAGTGAAAAATCGCGAATTATCCCTTTAATGTAGATATGGTGTATGTCAGATGTCTTGTAAAGTGAATGTATTCCTATGGGCACTAACTGTTTTATTCCTGTATTGCTATAAATCTCAGTTTATGACCAAACTCATTAAAGATACTTCATTGTTACATTTGCTTTATACGTTCAACAATACCATACGTTATCTTGCTGATATGTTTTCGTTAAATAATTCAAAATTATCTATATATACTACCGGAATTTACCCAAAGGAACTTACTTTGAATAAATCTGACATAAAACAGCAGTACATGTCTCTTTTCTAGATTTAAATATTTAAATAAGATTAAGTCCATACTCAAATTTACGACAAAAGAGACGATTTTTTATTCGCTATTGTTAATTTTCCTTTTCTAGACAGCGATGTTTCTTTGGCTCAATTATATGGTGTTTATATATCACAACTCATTCATTATACCCGTGTCTGTAACCAACGTAATATAGGTTGCATTTCTGTAATAATGACAATGCATTTTCCCATAGGAACTCCCTTTACGGCTAAAACTGTACCACTTTTACTATGAAGTTTCGAAAAATATCATATCCTAGAATGGAAAGTTCATATGCACTACTATTTTGTTCAAAGGTCAAAATATAGGGCCGTGCGGCATAATTTCAACATTTATATGCCCAGAAATTCTAAGAGTTTAAACTAACAGTAAATTTCTTAACTACCCCTACCTCGACTGTATATAGGGTTACCATAGATTTCAATATAAACAATATTCACATGTATATTTTCTGGAAAATTTCCCAAGTTATGTCTCTATGAGATGCAAACTACAGATCAGAACTGGGAAACAGTATGTAAACACAATTAATTTTATATGAATATTCTAAATCTCCCCAAACGAGGCGTGGTTTGAGAAACAGCTGTATTTACAACGTGGACTTTTTTTCTATAAAGAAGGTAACTGCTAACTATCCTACTGCCTGTCGATACATTTATTTTTGGCATTGCATATTTCATGTTTTCTTTGACTGTCAATGACGTTATAATTCTAAATCACTGGGGTGTATTATAATTTATTTTTGTCTCTGATGCAATTGTTTATTATTAATTGCTTTTGGCTTTTAAATAGCTGTCAGTAACTGCAAGTACTCTCAAATCGTACTGTCTTGTTAATATGACCTGTTGATATTTTTTGTAATGCTTTTTTGTTATTTAATATTTACTTATTCAGGTTTTTATCTCGTCTATTTACCAGCTTTAATAAGTGTTTGGTATTACTATAAATTTTCACTTCTTCGTACTATGAACAATACAATTATTTATTTTGTAAAAAATATTTCCATTTTCCGTTTAAACTGTACAACAAAATCATTTTCATTTACCTGTGTATGTTTTTTGTATTTGGCGGCTTTTTGTTAAAGGTGATTGTTTTTTTTTGTTTTTTTAATTTGTTGAACATATCACAGCGGTATACTACTGTTGCCTTGATTCATGCACCCCTTATCTTATTGAAGTTGTTTTTGCATAATATTATAGATCAAATATATAAAGATCAGTGTATGTTCACTTGTGTTGATATGTCTGTTGATTGAGTTAAGCCATTTCAATTGATATTCTAAAGTGTTGTTTTTTTTATGTTGTGATGTTACACTATTGTTTCGGATGAGAGTGAAGGTTAGTACATAGTGGAACGTTTAAATCCGCTCATTTGTGAGCACCTGTCCTAAGTCAGGAATCTAGTGTTGATTAGTTGTCGTTTGTTGATGTGGTTTATAAGTGTTTTTCGTTCTTGTATTTCAAACAGATCAGACCGTTGCTTTTCCTGTATGAATGGTTTTACAATGTGCTTTGACCTATAATGGTTTAGTTTTACAAATTGTGACTCGGACGGAGAGTTGTCTCATTGGTACTCATACCACATCTTCTCATATCTATGTATAGTTTTTTATATGTCAGATTTCTTTTTAAAACATACGCTAGATAGTGATGTTGTTCAGATGATGTTTTATTTCTATTTGCAGTTTTGTCGGTTAATTCTCGAGTTTGAATGTCCGTTTTGTATCATTCTCTTCTGTTTTGATTGATTTAAATGAGAAAAAAATGGGTACGACAATATACCTTCAACTAAGTTCGATCAAATGAAATAAAAGCATCGTCACTTACCAATTGGATACCCTGCTGGTATAGTTGTCTCTGCTGATGTGGAACTTATTATAAGACCTACAAAAAAGTGTATTATCAAGTAATTGACTTTCAAATGGTAGGCATATAACAATTAATTAAATAAATAGTTACAGTTAACAAGATATGAAGTATAGTAAAAGTCATGTAACAGAAATGAATGATTTGTCTATTTTTTCAAACTTAATTCATGGAATATACCAAGTTTTTTCTGGGTTGTCAGATGGGAGGTATATTTCAAATGTAAGTGTTAATATTTTTTTTCTACGGGGTTGTATTATATTTTCAGGCTGTCAAAAATATTTCAATATTATAGTATGCATATCAATACGCCCATTTATAGAATAAGTAGAATCAAATTATTTTCTAAAAGCTGATTCGGATATTGTAATCAATACGATATGATCGTAGAAGCATCTATTATCTTAATAGGTAGAATATATTTAGAAGACAGAAGTTTCACGATGTTCAAATTTTATAACAGAACAAAACCTTTCAAAAAATCCAGACAAGTGTTTAGACAGGGTATGTGTCTCTTGTTATGTGTGCAACATTTGCCATTAGAATCAGAACTCCATGTATCATCAAAGTGAATAGAAGTTCCCACAAAAAAACTTAATATATCGGACGGGAGCAAACAATTTGATAAGAAATTTTTTGTGGTAATAATTTTTGATTAAATATATATTTTTTAGTTGAATTTTCATAGAATAGAAACTTACAGAAAAATGAAAATGGAAAAAATCATTAGGTGATCAGCAAATTAAGATAATAGTTATCAAAGGTACCACGCTGATAATTATTAAAATACGCGTTTCGTGTACATAAGACTCATTAGTGACGCTCAAATAAAAATATATAGTTTAAAAGCCAAACAAGTACAAAATTGAAGAGCCTAGTCGATTCACTATAGTATTACAAAATATATTATTCATGACCTTCAAACTTATTTTAATTAAATTAAACAGAAGTTTTCAGCAGAGACAACATCAGATATCTCTTTATTTTTAAAACTTTTTTGGCAGTTACATTTAAAAGTCTGTTTTTTTTTAATATCTATTCCGATATTGAACAAATAAGAAGTCATTTATGTTCCTTTAAATTAACTGTATCCATTAAACTAATCTGTTTTAGTTCTTGACAATAACACATATTCAGAAAAGAATTTAAACAAAAATAAACTTCGTTGATCAAATTTGAAGTTATGCCTAATGCAAATCCTCGTGGAAATTGAATATCAAAGAGGCTATGGTATAAAATTTAAATGTTTTTCATATTACTTTCAATGTAATTGCTGTAAAAGGCAATTGATTAAAAAAAAACATCATGTAAATTTAGAATTTTCCTCGGAGTTCAGTATTTTTGTGATTTTACTTTTTACATGATTTTGTAATATTTTGCGTTGAAGGACTTCGGTAACCGAAACAAATTGTTTTTTATTCGGAAGACGATATATTTATTTTCAACATAATTTGAATTTTGCTTAAGTGTAACCTACTTATACATATTAAGGAAAAACACTCAAAAGCAAAAATATATCAAATTTGGGGTTATGGTGCTATCTTCGGATGTCTATAATTCAGTGACCATTGATATTGTTGTAAACTTAAAAGGGCATAAGCTGTCAAATTCTCGATCAGCGCGTTTACAAAAATTCTATGATTTTACTTTAATAGTTTATCCGAATTACGAAAAGCCCAAGAGCAATTAAAAACCAATGGACTAATTGTAATGTCTCGATTTTTAATATGTATTTTAGGCTTAACGCCGAAGTTGATAATAAGTTTAGCACATAGTTATTCCATCTCCAGCTTAGTGAAAATTGAAGGTTGTATCAATACGGTTTCATTTAAGGTTGAATAATTCACTTGCAAGCCATTAAAACATCAGCGAGGTTTTTAAGCTTACTTTGATGAAGTTAATTTATAAATATGGTATATTTAATGAGTTTTTACATTCACTGAGTCGATGCCACTGATGTTGGCCGTTTCGTTCGCAAGGGTTTCCCAAGTATAGTAGTCAGTATATTTGTGTTTACATGCCATATCGTTGATAATTTTCTGTAAAATCGTTAAAAAAAATAAATATGCAAAAGAAAGTATGAAAAAGAAGAGCATTAAAGATCCAAAGTTCAAAAAGGTTTTGCCAAATAATGCTTATGCAATGTATTCCAGGAGTAGAAAATACTTAGTATTTCGATTTTTTTTATATACAGTTGATTTATGGTTACGACCAATTATGAATAATGTCATCACATCAGTGCTAGGTATTGGGCTTGTGACATGACATTACTATTCTATGTGGGATAGGTTGTTAACATTAACTATACATTAAAACAATATCTAATTTCCGTATTCTTCGTATCCGACGGTTTTACAAAAAATATCAAGAAAACTTATTTACTTTCATCGTATTCATAAATTCAATATCCAATTGCGATATGTTTTATAAACTGTTTATAAGGCAGTGTTTTAAAATACCTTCCTCCTTCTTACTAGAATACAAAATGGAACTTTGAAACGTCCAAAAGTTAATAGAAAAAGGAGTAGGTTCAGTAAGACCCCTTTTTGGCCCCAAAAGATAGCAGTTTTTCAAAATTGTGAGAATGTAATATTTTAGCTATTTACTGGAAAGTAGAATGCTTCTTCTACATAAATATGGGCTGTTTTTTGACAATACAATGCATATATATCGGGAACTAGCATCATTAAGTCATGCTAAATTACTGAAATCTTCACAATTTTAGCATTTTAGTTAAATTTTAGACGGTTTCCGTCTTAAATGAAAGTGGCCGCATTCGTGTTCATTCATAATATTGTAATGTAAGTTGTATTTGATTATAATGCATAACATATATAAAAGTTGAGGATGAACACGGATGCGGCCACTTTCATTTTTGACAAAAACCATCTGAAAAATGACGTTTTTTGGCATATTTGATAGATTTTTCATATTTTAGCTTGAATCGGAGTGTTTTTAATGACTAAATCAGTTAAAATCTTTCACATAAACTAATTGAATCAACTGAAATAGACACTTAAGTGTTTAAAAGGTGTCTAAAATCTTTAGTTGAAATTGAAATTTGAGGCCAAAACTGGCCCTTACCGGACTTACTCCTTTATTATCTCAGGATGTATGTCCAAAATAATACTTTCTTTTAACATTCTTATCATGTTATGAAGGACTTTGTTGTATACCATTTACTGTGTCGTCATCAAATTCACACACAATAAACCTTAGGTAAAAAAAGCTTTCGTTACCGGTTTTTGTTTTTGTTTTTGTCTTCTATGAAATATAAAGCTTTAATGTTTGGTCTACAACTTAATAATTGGGGTATAGCCTGTAAGCATTTTTTACCTTCGCATTGCAGCCACTCTTATTTTTTTGCAGTTTAATCCACTATTTTCTACATAAGGAAATATCCGGAAAACGTCAGGAATATGACAGTTGTTTTGGTGTGATTGGGCTTTTTATGTTGCCATTTGATAAGGGACTTTCGTATTTGAATTGTCCTTGGAGTTTGATATTTTTTGTTGTTTTACTTTTTGCGGACAGATATAAATTTACAAAACTCATTGTATTAGGATTTTTTCCCCAAAAAAACTATTCTTCGGTTTCTATGCAAGAAGGCAATGATTTCATATTTGATCTGCGGCTTAATGTTGAGATGTAGCTTGTAAGCAATTTTCCATCTGACGTGTAGCCACGCCATGTTTGCCGATTGTTTCCAATTTTACAACACTCATTTTCATCAAATTTTTTGGGTTTCAATAAAAAAAAAAATCTTCGGTATACATGTAACCTCAATTTTAGCGAGGCAAACAAAGACACGTGTATGGTTTTGTTAAAGTTTGTCATGGACGTTAATTCAATGCTATGTCATTTAAAGATTCGAAATCTCTGCTTGTAGAAGAACCATAAAAATATCTTTCAGTCATCCTCATGTGATCTATTTGAACGGTACGATATTAGCTCTACTAACATATTCTCTTTTTCTTGCTAAATTTTCATTTTAGATTTCTCATCTTCATCCTTCACTTCTGTCGACTCTAATATCTCTTAGTTTTCTGATGCTGCCAAATTAATGTTGTCTTTATTTTGTTATCGTCCAAAATATGAGTGAAATATTTGTCTGTATGATGACACAAATAAATCAATTAATCAAGTGACGAAAACATTTAAGTAGAGTCGGTACGATACGGAGTATTGACTGTGCTTTTAATCGGACAATAAAGATTTATTTCGGTTATAACGGTCAAGGTTAGGTCTAAACTGGAATCAGCTTGTATGTAAGGCTTCCCACAAGTGTAGTCTTCAGCCAAGATCTAGGTTAGATTTAGTCGTCTGTTTAACGCATATGAACAAAGGATATACGGGGACAAAGGTTTATCAAAATTAGATAAGA
Organism: Mytilus trossulus; assembly: GCF_036588685.1. NCBI lineage: Eukaryota > Metazoa > Mollusca > Bivalvia > Mytilida > Mytilidae > Mytilus > Mytilus trossulus. Next base: position 57,344,107 of record NC_086379.1, on the reverse strand, counting down.
CAATCAGCAATCAAATGTTTTAATTCTTCAGACACCTATGCAACATTAAGCTTCTAAACTGCACATTTTAAAGACGATTTAAATTTAAAAAGATGTTATCGTATTAATAACCGGAGTATCCAGGCGAAGGTAACAAATGAAACAATTATTGATCAAACTACTTTGTACAAAGTGTTGATTGTGACAGACCAAATAATTCTGATAAGTCTCCCAAAAATAGCATTCGACCTTTATGTTTTCCGAAACTCCTCACGATAATACAGTCACTATAATCAAAACATACAAAGGTTAAAACTGCCCCCAAGCTTACGTATTTCAATTTTTTAAATGTATCGAGAGAGAACAATTAACGATTAGACTTTAGACATGGGGAAGCATGGGCTTCAGAAACGATTAGAACAAAACTCGTCTGAAATTGTATAAAAATCATATGCAGTTACATGAAATCTTTGAATTAAAAAATAAGACATTAAGACAATAAGCTAAAGTAAAACATGTACTCATGTATCACTGAAAAAGTCAATTATGACATATACAAATAAAATTTCAATATAAAGAACCACACGCAAGTCAGCAACAATCAGTAAATTGTTTTCGAAATTCACCATTTATTTTAAAAAAAAAAAACTACAGGAGGATAAAGATGCAAAAAGATGGGAAATAATGCATGGTCTTCAGCTGACAGATATACATAGTATGAAGTACTACAACTTGCGTTGATTTTTTTTATTATCTTTAATGTGTAAAGTGCGATTCCAATGTAACATATGTCCAGAATTAACAATTGTCACACAAGTTTGATCTTGTATCTTTTTTTACTAAATGTTAAGAAATATGCTGTTCGGTGTGAGCCAAGGCTCCGTATTGAAGACTTTATTTTGACCTATATATAATGGTTAACTTTTATAAATTGTGACTTGGATGGAGAGTTGTCTCATAGGCACTCATACCACATCTTCCTGTATCTATATTATAGTGAATATATCTAATACAAAATATTTGAAGCTGTAATACTGTGAATTTAAGAACAGATTGATTGAAAGACTATTCAAAAGAACTGCTCTCTGTAAAGATTCTATTTCGCCAAAATTATCTCCACATTACGCTACCTTGTTTTTAAATTTGTAAAAATTGAAGCCGTTGTTATGATGACGTGCTATCAAATTAGGTTGAATTAACCCTAGACAACCAAAAAAATGAGCTGGTTTTTTTGTTGTTTTTTTTTATTTAGTTATGCATTTTAGGTCCACTTGTAAAGTCTTTCAATTGGTCACCAAGTACTTTAGTAAAACTTAAACGAGAAAAATCATGAAATTGGAATATAAATTACGGTCAAATGGAGAGTTTTTTGTAGACGAAAATTGTAATCCTGGTATCTATGATGAGTTTACTTGCCTTAAAGAATATTGAAAAGCCCGAGATAGTTTTAGTAACTTTGTCGTTGAAAAATCGTAAGATCTGTCTCATAATTTATATATAATTAATCGTAAGTATCACTCAATCTTAATCGTTCATACATTTGGCATTTTTATATAATTTAGTCTGATTTACTGTGGGGCAATCACAGGATATAGGACCAAAAAATATTTTGCTAATGAAATATAAACCTGCACGACCGATACTTCAACCATGTTTATTTTTTAACAATCAATGTAAACCTTAAATAAGAAATGTTTATATCATTCGTCACTGCTTCCGTGTAGCCCGTGTACCTTAATTTTGATTTATTTCGACCAACATTTTTTTTTTATAATTGAAAATCATGTTTTATCAAACTGAAATATATAATGAAATTCCTAAACCATACGTGAATATTATTCCCTTTTCTCGTATTTTAAGGATGTCCATGAATTATATAAAATAACAAATTTAAAACACTCGCTTGATACAAACTTCCCAAAAATATATCCTCAATATAAAAATATAACTCTCGCCTTTTGTTTAATTTGATTGCAATTTTAGGATGATGAAAGTAGAGCTGCACAGACTTTCGAGGTAAAAATCTATTTCTAACTCGTTTAGCAAACAATCAAATCCATCTAGAAACCTTTCTGGACGTTATGGGCAATGGAATTATTGCCAGAAAAACTTACGGCACTTAACAAATTGAAGTATTCGTTGAAGTCGTTCTCCGCAAAGACGTTTCAGAGTTTCTGTTGTTTCGTTGTTTTCCTCTTATAGTTGATGTGTTTACCTCAGTTTTAGTTTGTATGTAACCCGGATTTGTTTTCTCTCAATCGATGCATAACTTGCGAACAGCGGTATACTACTGTTGCCTTTATATGTTCGCAAGAAAACGTGCCGGTTAAAAAAAGGATGAAAACAAATAATGATAAGTAATATTATAATGTTTTTGTTTATATCTTAAGATAAGAAACGAAAAGAGCAGCCGGCTGTAGCAGTTTTATGTAAAATCAGTTTAAAGTTTCTATGGTAATGTATTTCTAAGATATCAACCTCTTAGTCTATTTGTATTTCTACTAGCTATATTTTGTACAAACGTATTCCAAAAATCCTGCTATTTAAGAATATGCAGTAAAAATTAAAACGTTTAGATTTAAGACTAACGAAATTAATAAAAGTGAATAAACCGTAAAGACCATACATACAGTTTTTACTTGAATTGCAAGAAAATATATTTTTTTACTATTCCAGATTCCCTTCAGTATAAGAGTTATCAATGGTACCAGGATTATAATTTAGTACGCCAGACGCGCGTTTCGTCTACATAAGACTCATCAGTGACGCTCATATCAAAATATTTATAAAGCCAAACAAGTAAAAAGTTGAAGAGCATTGAGGATCCAAAATTCCAAAAAGTTGTGCCAAATACGGCTAAGGTAATCTATGCCTAGGATAAGAAAATCCTTAGTGTTTCGAAAAAATCAAAGTTTTGTAAACAGGAAATTTAGAAAAATTACCACATTATTGATATTCATGTCAACACCGGAGTGTTGACTACTGGGCTGGTGATACCCTCGGGGACGAAACGTCCACCAGCAGTGGCATCGACCCAGTGGTGTAAAAGTTATCAAAGGTACCAGGATTATAATTTAGTACGTCAGACGCGCGTTTCGTCTACATAAGACTCATCAGTGACGCCCATATCAAAATATTTATAAAGCCAAACAAGTAAAAAGTTGAAGAGCATTGAGGATCCAAAATTCCAAAAAGTTGTGCCAAATACGGCTAAGGTAATCTATGTCTGGTATAAGAAAATCCTTAGTGTTTCGAAAAATTCAAAGTTTTGTAAACAGGAAATTTAGAAAAATGACCACATTATTGATATTATGATAGACTCTGAGGCGGTAGCATATACTTACCAATACAAATAAACATCGACACTACTGGTAGATCCAAAACAAACATGTTTCATTGGCATTGCAATATTAAATTAAATCAAGGGTGTACTTTATTCTGGATAGCTAAATTAAAATCTTGTTCAAGTTCATCAGTTTACGTTAAAGGTATTTTTTACCAAAATCTAATAATCATTAATTTATTGATAACATATATTAAAGTACGTAAATGTTTAAAGCTCAAGATACATTATGTTTTTGTTTTAACACTTCAAAGTTATCTTAGCTCGATCAGATTGGTAATATGAAAACGTCACGAATTACAGCACAGAAGGTCAATTGTTACAATGTTCCAATGCATAATAGTATATTTGTATTCCCTATTTTTGTATTGTACGTATATTTCATTAAGAGTGCGCAGAGTTTTGTGAGTTTTTTTACCGTTTCGGTAGGTAATTGATGTCTTGTATTAGTAAACACCATTTATGAAAAATTTGAGTCAATGGTATTTCTAACGGTTATTTTTCCAAATTGTGTCCTTGATAAAACCATTTCGTTATTTACATTGAGTCGTATATGTTTTGTACTGTGTGTTGTTTAAAATCAAGATTTTAAGAGATGTTTGATAAATAAAAAATGAAAAAAAGCGTCATAATGAACTACGTAATGATAGAAGCTCATTTGTCATTGAAAACATTGTTCTACAATAACGAGATTAATAACAAATTTGCTAGTTTTCTAGGAAGTAAACTCGATTCTCCGTCTTTGTGAACGTCTGTTTCATTCTTGAGCAGTTTCCTTTGGCCAGCAAACTAAGAAATGAAGCTCAACCATTATTGCTAGGTTCAGAAGTATCATCAAATGATCTTGCATTATGGGATCCCCGTGAGATTTGCAATAAATCATATTTTTTCTTTAAGTTTCTTACTATCTATTATAGTTCCAAAATAATAGTCAATAATGGAACAATCCCTCATTTAAAAGCGATTAATCCTAAAAAAAGTCGGAGTAAAAAGTCAACTAACGATTTCCACAACATTGACTTATTTGAAGATCAGTGTTATAGTAAATATTATACGATCAACGACTGCCTCAAATCTCCAATTAGGACCTCAAAGGAGTATTTGTGATTTTGTCACGTGATCAGTTTATCAGAGAAGTAAAGACAGTGAGTATTCACCTTTTCTAGAATTTTTGGGAGAACCTCTCTATGAGAAAAAGAAGCCCTTGGTAAATTAAAAGAGCTACAAACCGTTTCAGTATAGCTACTTAGCATGATACCCACGTTTGAGATCTTCAACATTTTAGACAGCAGTACATAGTGCAATGAAGGAACAAAGTTTAAGAAAACGCATTCGAGATAAATCAAATTATGAATTTGGTAAAATTGAAACTACAATTTGGAGATTAGAAAGTAAAGAGTTATCAATTATTTGCAAATCATTTCACATGCCGTTTTTGAACAAGGGTTAATACAAAACTATATACATTGGACCTAGGGATATATGGCATTTAAGAAATCAAAAATTCTTTAGATGTGGACGAGAGGGTCATTGGTCTAAGAATTGCCTCGTTACGCAAAATTACGTGGAGATTGCTAACGGGTATTTTAATGGAAAACTAATTGTTATGAGCGACAATTCCACCGAAATTTAAGCGGAGCTTAGAAATGACAAATCAGGAGATAAAACCCCATAGAGGCGTTTATAAAATGCCATCAAAATCCAATAAAAAAAAAGGTAAAGAAAAACTGCCAAACAGATTATTCAGGACAACTCTGTGAATTAGCGGAGCTGAATGCTATATTTGCCACATGTTGGGTTATTTAAAAAGAAAATATCCTAACTGAAGAGTAACAGAAAAAAGTATGTTTAGTCTTTACCTAAGAGTGGCCTATAAAGCACATATAAGCAAGGGACAGGGAAACAGAGAAATCTTCTTGTTTTACTACTTTAGATTTAAACCAGTTGCTCCGCAGGGCGTAGCTTTATACGACCGCAGAGGTTGAACCCTGAACGGTTGGGGCAAGTATGGACACAACATTCAAGCTGGATTCAGCTCTAAATTTGGATTGTGATTAAATAGTTGACACAGCATAGGTTTCTGACACAGAATGAATGTGTTCTAATGAACTTATTTTTTTTTTTTTTTCTCTTAGAGCAATTCACTATGCTGTTGAATATTAATCCTCTCAAAAAAAGTTTGAAGAAATTTTCTTTTTATTTATGAAATTTCAAATGGGAAAAATTGAACCCAATTTTTTTAATCACATACACCTTTCCCTTATTCCAAAACTAATCTCAATTAAAATTTCTAATGGAGTTTGCAACAATAACTACTCATGTAAATAAATCATAAAATATTAAGATGTAAAAAAAGTGCTTGTTATCACTGAATGGTAAAGATTATTTTAATTTATCAGTTGGTAGTAAAAAGTGAATATACATTGTATATTGTTTATAACAAAGATTTAAGTTGATTCTGGACAAAGAAAGATAACTCCAATTAAAAAAATACTTGCTATTGCCGATATTGTGCAATTAGATATTTCTTGCTTACTATTCTGGACAAAGAAAGATAACTCTAATTAAAAAAAAATGGCTATTTCACAATATTGTGCAATTAGATATTTCTTGCCATTGCACAATACTGTGCAATTGAAAAGACTTGCTATTGCACAATACTTGATATAATAATTTTAGATCCTGATTTGGACCAACTTGAAAACTGGGCCCATAATCAAAAATCTAAGTACATGTTTGGACTCGGCATACCAAAGAACCCCAAGATTTCAATTTTTGTTAAAATCAAACTAAGTTTAAATTTGGACCCTTTGGACTTTAATGTAGACCAATTTGAAAACATGACAAAAAATGAAGAATCTACATACACAGTTAGATTTGGCATATCAAAGAACCCCATTTATTCAATTTTTGATGAAATCAAACAAAGTTTAATTTTGGACCCCGATTTGGACCAACTTGAAAACTGGGCCAATAATCAAGAATCTAAGTACATTTTTAGATTTAGCATATCAAAGAACCCAACCAATTCATTTTTTGTCAAAATCAAACTAAGTTTAATTTTGGACCCTTTGGACCTTAACGTAGACCAATTTGAAAATGTGACCAAAAGTTAAGAATCTACATACACAGTTAGATTCGGCATATCAAAGAACCCCAATTATTCAATTTTGATGAAATCAAACAAAGTTTAATTTTGGACCCTTTGGGCCCCTTATTCCTAAACTGTTGGGACCAAAACTCCCAAAATCAATATCAACCTTCCTTTTATGGTCATAAACCTTGTGTTTAAATTTCATAGATTTCTATTTACTTATACTAACGTTATGGTGCGAAAACCAAGAAAAATGCTTATTTGGGTCCCTTTTTGGCCCCTAATTCCTAAACTGTTGGGACCTAAACTCCAAAAATCAATACCAACCTTCCTTTTGTGGTCATAAACATTGTGTTTAAATTTCATTGATTTCTATTTACTTAAACTGAAGTTATTGTGCGAAAAACCAAGAATAATGCTTATTTGGGCCCTTTTTTGGCCCCTAATTCATAAATTGTTGAAACCAAAACTCCCAAAATCAATCCCAACCTTTCTTTTGTGGTCATAAACCTTGTGTCAAAATTTCATAGATTTCTATAAACTTAAACTAAAGTTATAGTGCGAAAACCAAGAAAATGCTTATTTGGGCCCTTTTTGGCCCCTTATTCCTAAAATGTTGGGACCAAAACTCCCAAAATCAATACCAACCTTCCTTTTGTGGTCATAAACCTTGTGTTAAAATTTCATAGATTTCTATTCACTTTTACTAAAGTTAAAGTGCGAAAACTAAAAGTATTCGGACGACGACGACGACGACGACGCTAACGTGATAGCAATATACGACGAAAAAAATTTCAAATTTTGCGGTCGTATAAAAAATGGTTACTGGCAGGCCAAATTTGAAGTAGACGGTAAAGATCAAACTATTTTGCCTATGACAAATGACTATTTCTAACTTATATCATATCTTTCAGCCACTAATCACTCACTTACAAGAGTTCTAGTTTTAAGTGAACCGTTTGATGTCAGAAGGATTTTGATTCCTTAAGAGATAGTCTTACTGTTGTACCACTACTTGCCTATCCAAAGAATAACAAATCTTTTATATAAGCTTTGAATTTCAAATATTTTGGCCACGAGCATCACTGAAGAGACTTGTATTGTCGAAATGCGCATCTGGTGCAGGAAAATTGGTACCGTTAATTTTAATACTAGTCTTGTACATACAAGTATACAAGATACCAGTATCAGTAAACTATAAAATCTCAGGGGAAAGGACTTATGTACTACTTGTCTCACCACGTTTAAATTTCATGCATCCAAGGTGCTTTTCTGGATTTAATTTTTTTTTCAGGTATGCTCAAATTATAATATTTGAATGCTGTATTTCTTCTGAATAAAGTATTATTAGTGACTAGGTTAAACAGAAGTGTATCTCTATACACAAGGCTTGTAGCAAAGTTGATCATTCATGTTATATAAAAATAAGGTATAAGATTTTTCCATCCTGTTATTGTTACCTAATTTAGGAAAATCATTGTATTTATATTGTAATGTGTTTATGTTTGAATTAGAGAATGCATCATTGCCTAAGAATAGTGAATGTTTCTTTTTGGGTTATTTTTTTTTTGGGGGGGGGGGGGGGGGTTATCCTTTTCAAATAACTGTCATTGAGGCTTTTAACTTATTGTTACTTGCATCCTGACAAAAAGATTTATGATCATCTTACTGTTGAAATGCTGAACAGGTGGTTAAATATATTTACTCTGCCAGGGCTTCTTGAGTACCTATACATGAATATAAGTTACTGTATAATTCAGAAGTTAATGTGTGCATATTTCATTGTAGCATTTAGACATGTGACAATAATATGATTGCTGTATCTGATGATCTGAACTTTAATCTGTTATCCTGTCACATTTTTCTGCTCAAATAAAGATATTAATTGTAATCTTTGCAGTAAATTGATACTTGTTGCATCCAATAAATAAAAAGTCTCTTCTATGTCGTAATGAATTTATTCAAAATGGAAAACCATTCATCATTAAACATACCATTTGGTAAACAGATCATCAACTAGTATCACATGATAATTGTAAAATAAAAGTAAAATAAAATTAATCCAGGATTTAATGCATTCAGTCAAGCAATAGTTATAATATATCTAATCATTGACGATTCAGATTTTACAATAGTTAAAGTACCATAGAAATGGTATCGAAATTAATAAAACTTTGAAATGCATATTTCTGAGAAAGTAGTACTACATTACTGAGAAAGTAGTACTACATCACAAGTTCATTACATTGTTTTGCTAAAACTAAGCAAACAGTTTGAAATGCATATTTCATTACCTTGAATTGCCACAGCTGAGCAAACATTCTGAAATTCTCTTTTCATTCAAAAATTTTAACTTGTTTATGTCTAAAAAATATATTCATAGCCTTTTTTTATTTAATTTTAGTTGGAGTCTTATTGTATATTTTTTTTTAAATGGTAAACAACATCTAATATAGAATTCAACGTATAATCAAAAGTAATTTGCTTTTGATTTGTGTCAACCTAAAAGTTTATGGCATAAGACAAACTAAAATATGTTTTGAATTGATTAATCATAATATTTTATTTTTCATTTTATAAGAATGAAACAACTATGTTTTTTTTTAAGACCATTGGAATTTCATTTGACAAAATGTGCTATCCAATTTCAATTGTTCTCTGACAGAATTTAATCTTTCTCTTGGTAGGTCCAGAAAACAAACATTAAATAAGAAATGCCCTCACTACACTGTAAGTACTATCAGGAACTTACCAGTAAAAAACTGGCACAAATGAGACATTTAACAGTAAATAAACTGCTGGTTGTATAAATTGTGTTCACTTATCGTTTTTATTTTTAAAAAAAAGGATATGATTTTTTTTTTAATATATTACAACCTATTTATTAATAATCAAACGCTAATACATGTTATTGTACTTGTCTATAGTATTTCAGTGTGAATGTTAAATTTTCTAGTGCATGCTTATATACTTTTTTAATTCTACTAGACTTGAGCCTTTGTATTTTTTAGTTTTAAAATAACATGATATCTGGTAAAAAGACACTCACATCCATCACAAATAAAAATCAATGAAATGAAACAAAAATATATAAACTAAAATTAAAAACTTTGCAAAATTAACAGTACTTATGTATTTATTTGTTATAATTAAATTTACACAATATGTGTAAGAAAAATTAAATTATTTTATTATTTTGAAAATAAAAAGTGTCATTTAATATTGTCTAAACATTACCAAATCAAGGTACCAAAATATTTACTTTATATTTATGTTTTATTTTTTTGCAAGGTAAATATTGAGAAATTAGCTTTGCTGTTTTTCTTGCAAAGTAGATATAGACATATTGGCTGTACTTTTTTTTTATTGCAAAGTAAATAATGCGATATTGGCTAAGTACAAATTTATGAGCATAAAAAATAAGTAAAAACTCTTTTTAAAACTTTTTTTAGAGTCACATTTAAGACTAGATTGTTAATTAATGAATAATTGTGATTCTAAATTTATTATGGTTAATAAGTTTATGATATTTACAAGTGCATTTGGAACAATTCATTTAATTTCCATTAATAGTCATACATAATATTTTTCATATTCAGATAGCTTAAAAAATATATTCTGTATGTACCATTAAACATGCTACACCATCATATTGCATTGAACAATGATTAATTTGTACTAAGAATAACTAAAATATAATTGTATAACAAATATTTACAGAACTATATATAAAACTATAAAACAAAAATGTTTGCACTATGATACACAATAAACACATAAAATTACATAAACCACAACCTGTAGCACCGATTGGTTGGTGGAGAGACAACCTGTAATATATTTAAAATAAATGTTAACTATTTGGTCCTAGGGTCGAAATGTAAAGAAGAGGTTACATTGCCAAATTGAAGCTTGAATAAGATTTTGCCTAAATGATGGTAATACTAAAAATTTAAGATAACTTGTGAAATGCTAGGCTTTTAAGTATTTGGTTTGCATCTTTTTATTGGGACCAAAAGAAATTAAATTACAATTTTTTGGTTAGTGCAGTAAAATGTCTTTTAAACAAAAATAATAAAATTGTATTCTAATGAATGCATAGATATAATTTACATTTTAGGGCAGAGCATCATTTGAACCCCACCCCCTTTTTTTCTAAATGTTAAACATAAATTGAAATCTCAAAATCAATTATTCTATTATTCATAATATCCTTTATTTAAGTTAAATATGTTTAAAAGACCCCTTGTTACTTGCATTAAAAGTTTTGCTTATGCAGTTTGTTTCTTTGGGTAAAAACTGAAATTTAGTTTTGATATCAAAATCTTTTCTATCTCAAAGTAATCTTGCATAAATCATTAGTAGAAGTATCTGAATTGCATTAATAATAAATTGTGCATTCAAACAAAAAATTGTGAAAGCACATAAGTACCTCCCAAATTAGCAAATTAATCTTGTGAAATGCCAACGAGATAAAAAGCTAAGTGAAAAATTTCCCTGAACTAATGATTTTGATTATGCTTTTTAAAATTTTATCAGTACAAAAAAATCTAATAAAATTATTATGGTATTTATAGTAAAATAAAGTCTTTGAAATCTTAAACAAAATGTATCTATATATTTAATATTTATCACAAATGCAGAATGTTATTTCTGATATGGAATGGATGCCTAAATATTAGTACATAGAAACAATTATAAAACAATGCTGAGGTGATTTGCATAGAAAAAAATATATATTATTTAACATTTTCACAACCACATAAAATCAATATCAACATAGTTCATGGATGATATTTAACATCACGTTTAATTCGTAAATAACTCAATGAAATAGTAAATCGGTCTGTTTTCTTTAAAATTTATGAAAAATATATTTCACATTCCTTATATCAATTGTTGATATGTATAATTTAAATAAAATCTATATTTATCAAATTCATTTTTGGATATTTGGAATTTATGATATGATTTAGGTATCACTTAAAAATATAATAAATAAAATTTAAATACAACATTTAAAACATTTCTCTTCTTGTAAGGTTTATAACACAACCTAATTTTTGGTTTAAAGACCTTTTTCATGATAAGTTGAAACCAACATAACTTAAATTATACTTGCAAAATCAAATTAACTTTTTTAATTCTTGTGTGTTTGCAGAATGCATCAACAACAAAAAAACGATTCTATACAAAAAAAATTAGTTTTAATCATATTAATTGTATATCATTCATTTTCTACATCAATTCAGATGAATAAATGAAATTGTTATGATCAGCTTATTCAACAATTGAGCTGTGTGGGAAAGAAGTCGACCTTATACTAATAATTATCAAAACCTCTGTACATTTATTTTGTGTTGAATAAATCTGTTTACAAAGTCTGTAAGTGTTTGAAAATTGATTTCATATCAATATTCTACAAAACAGGCAAACATGTATCTTTTATTTCGTATTTGAACATACGAAATTAATCAAAAGCATATACATATACATGAATATGCCCACTTGCATACGATTGATTTCTTACTGCCACAGCTCACTTGAATTACATCTCATTGTCAAATAAATTGAGTATTGTTAATATTTGTTAAATTTGGAATCTTACCAAGAATGTACATATATCTCTAAAAAAAAGATATTTAGAAATTTTGTTGTTTTGTTATGTACATTTTGAAATTTACAATTGTTAATCTTACATTTGTGAAAAAAATAACATAGTATTTATGTACATAAATAGCGTTTAATATTCTATGTACATATATGAACAACAACCATATATTATCACAAAACATATTCTTATTAAAACCCATGGATTTGCCGTGATCCTATAAGAAATTACAGGCACACTTATAGTGTTTTAAATCTGGTTACTATATCATGTACATGATAGTACATGTACATCAATACTGACTGGTTAAATAATTCTCAGATTTTCAGCTGAATACTTTTCGTTCTTATTGGGGGGATTTCCCAAACATTCTATTATCAAACCAAAAAAATCATTAAATGCACAATAAATAGTATACACTGCAAGCTTACATCACTTTAACACCCATTCTAATGTAGACAATTGTCATTTGTATTTATTAAAATACATTTGTCAATAATTAGAACTGTTTTTGAACTATTAAATACCTTCGATGATATGATTAAATATACAATGCTTATTATAAATACTTATTGCACCAGGACTGAACCTTTACTGTAAAAGTTCTATACAGTCTGAAATACATGTGTTTAAACATATGCAGTAAAATGACCATTTTGGATTTCTCCCACTTCTGTTCATGGAGGTTCTAAAGGGGTGAACAGAAGAGCAGATGATATAGTATGATTATAGTACATCTATGATTAAGCACTATATAAATCAGCATAAACATGATTTGGCCTTGATGGGAGGTAACTCTTGACTGATCACAGAAACAGACATCAATTTGTTGATCGATTGTCTCTTCAGATTTTCGTGTCATGATTAACTAACATCGTTGATAACACAATACTGTAACATGCCTTCATCATACAAATGATGAGAAGCCTGGTAAAGGTGCTCTTGATCCTGCTGCATTGTTTATCACTATCTGTCCTGAGTTTAAGCTGATGCCGTAATGGCTACTACTGGCTTCACTGTCTGTATAGTTATAAGCATTATAGTGACTCTGATTTCTATGTGGAGTTTGTGGTGGGTGATCATGGTGATCATGGTGATCGTGATGATCATGACGGTCACGGTGATCATGGTGATTAAGTCTAGGATATTCATCTGAATAGTCATTATTATAGGTGCTCCTAGGAAATGGAGGGCGCGGGGGAGATTCCTGTGGGAGGGGAGGTGGCGGTGGCGGTAATGGCTTGTCATCCAAATCACTCTCATCTTCACTTCCCTGTAAATATAAAATTAAATCATATATACATATAATATGTATACACAACATAAATTGTCCATTAGCCAAAGGTGCAGATTTAACTTCAACGTTTCTCTGACAAACCATTCAGTTTTGAAAATACCTTTCCATGATTAAAAGAGTTGCATGCATCAAAAGCTATAACTGAAACAACTAAAAAAAATAAAAAAATATTACAAATGAAATGTTACTCTTGTTTAATATTTTTTAATTCCTTCCATTGTTTTGAAATAACATAAATGCCATTTTTTATTTTGCTTACTTCAAGCGAAGCCCTACATTTGTCGCTCAAGCAAATTATTTCTTTCTTTTTTTTGACAATATATAAAAGCTACAAGCTGATTAACCTTAGTATTTTAAATAATTGTGTACTATGTCTTACCTCTAAACTATCATCTAAATCTGATGGTTTCTGTGTTGTGTCACTACTACCATCATCATCATCATCTGGTAACGGTCCTTTCTGTGGTGTAGCTCCTATATCACTCTCTGAGTACGTCACACTAGCAGGACTTGGTCTTGGGGGTTGTCTGTATAGAAGAAATACACTTGTGTTAAACATAACATTATAAAGAATGAAGTATAAGTCAGCCTCAACAATGTGAAGATTTTGGATGAAAATGAGGTTATTAATTCAAAACATAACTGAACAATAATCAAGTACTTGTGGGCATCCATTACAAAAAGTTACATAAGTTAATATGACTGCCTTGAGAGTACTTTTCTATCTTTTTTTTTAGCTTTATTTCATATAAAGACAAAATTGTTAAAGCAGCTGGTTTTTTTTACCAATACAAATATAATATTTTTGCTATAATTAATGTTTTTGAAAATAAGACTTCCACCAAAGTCCCAAAGTCTTAACATTTTAAGTAATCGTCATAATATTCAGTTTAACTCCTGAAAATCTTTTTTAATTAAGAATCATTTAATAAGCCGAGATTTTGTTTTCAAAGGGATACTGAAGTAATTGACCATATTAAGAAGTATAACAAACCTTGGTAGTGTGCCTGTCCTTGGGAAGCCATTTCTAATAGTAGCTATATTTCTCTGTGATTGTCTGGCATTTCGATCCAGTGTAGAGAAGCCTCCCTCCTCCGGCTCCATTGTCTCCATTGGGTTTGACATACCAACATTGGCAGGTTTTTTATCTATAGAAAATATAAGTCTAATCAATTCCATATTAAAATAAATGGAGAAAGTGTCCATGGAATACAGATGATGCCCCTGCTTGTATATAAACATAATACGGTGACTAAAGAACAGTAAATGTGATGCCACCTCAATTCAAACTTGTCTTGAGTTTGAAAACAGTTCTAAGTCTCCAACAAATGTGGGTCTTATCTGTTTTATGTTGCTAAATTGCTAATAATGAAAGTTCTGGATGTCTAAAAAAAAATGTGGTTCAAATCTGTTACATGTATATCATTTTTTTCCTTTAGATTTTTATCAAACAATTCTGGATGTGGACCAACATGTGGGTCTATATCTAATTTAATGTTATTTTTTTCCTTTTTTTAAGGCACTAAACTCACCTATGCATAGGTTATAAACAAGGCATCTTTTATAAAACAAAATCGACTTACCATTTTTGGTTCTCCTGTGAACTAGGCACAATAGTGACACAACCATCAGCATAATAACAGCCCCTGCTAATGCCATTATGACAAGAAACCACCACTGATTATGGAAAGATTTAGCTACTGCTATTTGTTCTGAAATAAGGAATTTAATGTCAAACAACTGAATAAAATCTCTTAAAATTATATGTGAAATGAAAATTCAATATTAAGAGTGCTTGGGGTTTAAAAAGCCAGCAGAAATTGTGGACTCAAGCAAACTTTTATGTTCACTCATTAAGCTTGATATATACAAATTTGCAGTGTTTACAGAGTCCTGAAAATTAACATTGATTATGTTGAAAATTAAATGTTACTGAATTTCGTAATTAATGATAATTTCCCACTTTTAACAAAAGTGCCGGCAGAATACCAATAAGATAAGGAAAGAGGTGTGTTAAGCTAATCTGTTGACTGTTTTTTTCCATAAATGAAAACACAATATCAGAAATACAAAATTTCTGTTCTCTTATACAGATATAAGCAAAAAAATATTATATCAAATGTAACATACCTAGCCATTGTGTAGGTTTACTTGCAAGACCTGTTCCTTTATAATTGAATGCCATAACATTAAATTGACAGCCACCATCATTACACATGTTAGGCCATGGTAAACTGACTCTAGTACTGCTAGAATACTGGACATGAACTATTCTCCATGTTAATGTACCTGCAATGAATATAATAACCTATCTGTAACTAAATTTCCTATAATATATATGTTTTATATAGTTAATGTATATAAATTGATTTCTATTTATATAAATAAAGTAGATGTAGACATGAACACTATTTAATGTTTATATCATGTAAAACAACATAATAAAAGAATACGTTCATCCTAATGTGAAACAGAAAAGGCAATGGAATGTAAGTCCATATTTTATTGAAAAAAACCTTCAGCATTTATAATTTCTTTATTATTCATGATAGAATAACAATAATCATTAATTTTGTAGGTATATGATAAACATGAATATACATGGATAAGTACATACTAAATATGTTTGTGTCCAGACTTTGTGAAAACTACGAAATCAAATATCCACGAAAATATATTTTTTCCTCAATCCACAAAAATTGGAATCTAAGAAAATAAATGAACAGTATGTCAATCCATTTAATAAGAATATAACAATAGATGGAAATAAAACAACTTACTTCTGCTTACAGCTTGTATGTAATAAGCTGTTATAGGTGCTATCCCTTCTGAACCATTTGTCCATTGTAGGACTACATTTCTTCCTTCAATAACAGCAGTGGGTTGGTTTGGTCTACCAGGAGAACCTGAAAGTATAAGTAATTGTTATAAAATCTGTACACTTTTTTGTAAATGTAGGTTTTAAAACTGTTATTGAAGAATCTTGAGGGAAAGTTGTAAAAGAATTTAGAGTATTATTTTTTTCTTATAAAATCGAAAAATACTATTTCCTTCGACATTCATGACCTTTTCTTCACCTAGGTTTTCCCTTTGCAATTATTCTGTGTGGTTATTAAATGTCTAATTAAAGGTGTTTAGGTTAAAGTTACTGCATATAGAAAACCTCAGCTAATTTTGTTTGTGAAGAAATAGTTCAATAGCAGTATATCTCTAGCAGATTTGGAAAAAAAAATAAGGATTTTCTTTCAAAGAAAGCCTTTGTATATATGTATATATAAGAGTGAAACATAGCCATTCAAGTATATAAAACATATTTAACTTTTCTGAAAAATTAAAAGGATCATCTATTGATAAAAATGTAAAAAATATATACCTGGCTGTGGTCCCATGGTTATAGATTTAGTTGTTTCAGGTCCAGCACCTATAGATGTTACAGCTTTGACAGTGAAATCATAGACCTTTCCCTCTTCAAGTTTATCTATAACAACATGCTCTCTGGTCCCTGGTATGGTCAACTGAGTAAGACGACTCTCTAAAATTGAATACAACAATTTTACTAAATGTTAACTTTAATTGGCTTTATTATAAATTCTTTGTATTTTATTTATATCTATTGATTTCAAGTATTTTTAGAATAACATTGCTTATTTAAAAAAATGTATAGCCAGTCAAGGTCGTTAAAAACTTCCATTTGTTGTTATTTAAAACATTCTAAATTAAATTTCTAAATATGAATCTAATTCTATTTGATAATTTGGTAATATTTCATATACTCTCACATTTTTGTTCATGGTAAATGTATACTAGAGTGACGCTCAGAATCATTTTTCTTATTCATAATATATATATAGATCTCATATTTTCAACATAAAATGTGCAAACAATTATCAAAAATTCATAAAATACTAACCATCTCCAGATTGCTGTTGTTTATAAGCCAATTCATAAGCTGTTATTATACCATTCGGCTCTTTAGGTCGACCCCACGTTACATTGACTGTTGTCATGGTAGCATTAACTATTACAATTTCACCAGGCACTCCAGGCTCTGTAAGATATAACAGTGAATTTTAAATTAACTGGTACAACTATCAATTTTACTGTAATGATAGCTAGATACATAAAGTAAGAAAATGAAACTGTCAATGTTTTTAAGTAATTGGAAGCTATTTCAAAATTTTGTAGCGGGATATCATCTCACATCCATATTAATTTAGAAAAAAAATATTTAATTAATATCTGATTATAAGGAGGAAAATGAAACCATGTGTATGTTATTGACTTGGCTATAAAAAAAAACATATATTTCTTTCTCCTTTTACAATACTGACTATAATACAACACAACACCTACTTTCTTGTTTCGTCCTACTAGAATGAGGAGAACTTTTGGGCCCCTCTCCTGCTAAGTTGTAAGCCTGGACTGTTATAAGATACATTGTGTAGATTGACAGGTGCTTTAAGAATGCCTCCTTTTCTCTGACTATCACTGACAATGCTGAACTTGGGTCTGAGGATGCCAACCAGTAGAACACCTAGAAAAGATAAACATCTTAAATCAGTTCTAGTTTCCCACATTTTTCATGATCTTATGATTTTACCATTTTTTCTAAATCAAAATAGAAGTAGGTTTATCTCATCAGGTGAGTATAAATAGAAAGGATGACATCATAACCCTTCTTCATTGACATTGCCAAGGGTAAAGCAAAACAGATTACCAATGGTCTTCCAAACTCAATAAATTATCTACCATTGACATTTTAACTTCTCCAAATATCATAAACATAAATCACTTTTTTAGGGATTCCCTGATGGCCCTACAGTGTACGCATTAAAAAGGCTAAAAGTAAAAGAAAAATAGACAGGCAGCTTTAAAAAATCAAAGTGATGGATATCACTCATGGAAAGATTAGAACAGTAGTTTGAATTATTTCATATTAAGGTATGGTGGGTTAAAATGAACATTTATAAAGCACTATTACTGAAAATTGCATTTACAGCAGGTCTTTAGAAGGAATTAATGCTTTTCCAGTATGAGGATAAAGGTGCTCAAATTAAATAATATGGGTCTCTAAATTTGCACACTTTTATTTAAACTGCAGTTTATATCTAATCAAAATTATGTTGCTGGTTCTGAACATGTTTCAAAAAACAAAAAAATGCAACAATTCTTCTAGTAAATTTTACCAAATATCCTTGTTAGACATAAATTTAGACCAACAGCTAAAAGCTTTAAAGTGCCAACAAAAATAATCTAAAAATGTTGTTTTGGGGCATTTGTAAGTTGAAAGAGAGGTTATATGGCATTGAAAATTAAAAGTTTAAGAGTGACTTTTGATCAAATTTTAATGTATTTTTCAACACAGGGCATTTTCAATTTTATTTTTCAACGTATACTAATTAAAAAACTAATGTTATTGAAATGTGGATTCTTTCTTGATTGCAAAAATATATATTTACTTCTAAAAAAATTCAAATGACTAAAATAGACATAATGATTGATGGGAAATAAACTAATTAACAATGTTTTTTTATAATTAAAAGTTTATAAATTTTAAAACTGTTTCAAGCCAATTCCTGATAAAAAAAAAAGTGAACTAATCTAAATTGTTGATAAATTACAGATGATTATTGGAAATTTATCAAGTAAATTATATGCCATACTTGAATACCTTTTATATATTCATATTTATATTCATATTTCATTTGTTTAAGATCTTGCTAATCCATTAATCGTATATCTTTCAGATATAATTTACAGAATTACTTTATGTAATGTAGATCAAAAGTAATTGGCAATAAATAAATCTATCATCCTTATAAATATCAAACAAATAATACACACATTTGTGTAATCAATTATGAGGTCAAATACTTGTGTATTAAGAATTAGATGCATCTTGGAGTGGTCTGTACAATTATGTAAGACTGATGTAGATAGGTAATGTGGTCAATTTGATTGGCAGTTTAGGAGGTGGGGCATTGTAATTAAAAGTCCACCTTGTCTCTGATTGTTTAGTGATAATGACAGTTGTCAATCATACTAGTTGAATCAATACCCACTTACCTAATCAAAATGTTTTTAAAAAAGCCTGCACATCAACACACATTAATGACATACATTCTTGAATGAACTGCTCCAATAATATACCAAGTTTTTTCAGTTTATTTGTGTATTATGTGCACATACATGAGAACTATAGGGAACTATATTAGAGTGTGAATACATTTAGTAACAGTAGCTAACCTGTCCTGTTGTTAGGGAGGGTGGTGCCTAAGTAAAGATTTAGAACAAGTTCTAATCTTTCCAAAAAGAAGCTTTGCTATCCCAATTGTGAAATCATCATTATACTGATTTATTATATTTTCCAAGATTTTCTTTTTCTTTTCCCCCATATTTATACTACTAATACCTTGTATCCAGAAAGCTCTCCATTGTGAGTTTCTGTCGGTGGTGGTTCCCATTTAACTTTGATTTGTGTTGAGTTCATTGCCTCTGTAGTAATACTAACAGGTGCAGCTGATGGAGCTATAGAAATCAGATAAAATAATGTTAACCATTGACAAGGTATATGTGTATTCATAGTAGAAACAAACATTTCTTGTTGATGCATGTTCGATTAGCAAACATGAGACAAATTATAACATCACAGAATATAAAAACATAAGAACAAACATTTTAATTGCAAATAGTGCAGGCTTTTAAGTTTCAAAGTTAGAACATTCAAAATAAACTTTAGACAACATGCTCGTAAAAACTTGGTTATTCATTCTTCACAGTTATAACATATCAATAAAGATCCATCAATGTAACAGTTAATATACAAAGAATTAAATATAAAAAGAAACACTTTTAAAAAGAAAAAATAATAAACCTCATGCGAATGACATACCAGTGCATTCAAAGAAAGAATAAAAAAATAAAAAAGAACCATAGATTTTTAAACCATCTGTTCAATTTTTAATTTAGCGCCCATGTCTTCACTTTCTAAATTACCCTCCTTTATAGTTCAACGGACTTCTTTGACACGCATGAAACCATAACTTATAGGAACCTTTCCCTAAATGACTTGTCCACTTATCTCATGAGTTTGTTTAGTAAGCCTGAGATGATGATATTAAATATCTTAAATTGTACTTTTGATAATCAAGAATATTTTTGTTTCTTTCTATTTTTACTTATCTAACAAATAGCAGTCAAATCCAAAGTTTTATTTATGCCTTTAGTCTACGGAGAATCTTTATGTCTATGGTAATATCTCGGCCCGAAACCAATCTGTCAAGGTTGTGTTATTGTTATCATACCTGCTTCTCCAACATATACTGATGAAATTGTACTTGGTGGCCCATTGCCAATTGAATTAAAAGCAATAATCTTCACTTCATAATTGACATATTTGACAAGATCATCAAGTATGAGTTCCTTTTTTGGATATTGTACCGAAATCTCGTTGTAACTGGCCATATCTGCTTTACGATACTGTATAAGGTAACCAACAATAGCACCATTCCAAGTTGCAGGATCAGGATGCTACACAACAACAAAATTATTACCACAACATAAAACAAAGTACTAAAAACATAAAAAAAAGTTGGAGAAATAAGAGTTTGACATAAATAGAGTAAAAGCATCTGTTAGCAATCAGTGGTAACAATGCTCTTCCTCTTTTAAGATGGAAAATATCAATGACTCTAAAATTTGAAAAAGAAATTCCAACATGGTAGTAAAAATCTATCATCAAACAGTAGTTATTTCTTCTTGTTGAAAAAGTATTTTAACTTTCAAATATAAGTTCCATCTACTGTTAAGATGGAATTATTTGAAAAACATTTATATTTTCCATACATGTACATTTCAGATTTTAGAAGACATAGAGAAAAAATCTAAAGCTTTTAAACAATCATTTCATAAACATGCAGTGTGCACAAGTATCAGTACCCTCAGAAGTCATGCAGAAAAGACACAACAATACTTGTTTTTCATGAGAGAGAAAAATTTGTGGTTTTTAATTTTTATTTCAACTGAAATACAACAATAACCAAAAAAAACAACATATATTTTGAGTTTATTTTCTTCTAAATTTAAACCACCTGGTTTATTTCTCTCTCATGAAAAGTATTTCATAAGCTACAACACCGAATATTTAGGTACACCAATGTTTAGTACCAAGCTCAATGTCTTCCATGGTGATAGTACTCCACGAGCCCCATCCTAGGTCATTGACAGCTCGTACTCGGAACTCATATGTCTTAGGATGAAGACCTGTGACAACACTTGAGTACAAGTATGTATCTGCCTGATAAATCCACGGTCCTTCTGGGAAATATTCTCTAAAACTCATTGTGTAGTTTAGTCTGTCACTATTCCAAAGTAACTTCGGCGGAGCCTACATGCATAATAAGCCAAACTAGTTCATTGACAGACTTCACATATCTAATATACCTTAGCTATCAGATATTATTACTTTTTCAATATTCATGCAACTGTAAATTAGAAAAGCTGTACATCTCATTTTTCTAAAGTTTTATGTTCATAGCTTTCAAATATGCATTATTCATGCAAACATCATGCACAAACTTAATATTATAACTATCTACTTTATTAAATATTCATATAATAAATAAACAATCTGTGTAATAAAATGAGGTATCACTTATATATATATTTGTGATTATACAACTATATATTGTTCTTTCACAATATTAAATATTTATTTGAAATTATGCTTTAAGTACCAGAGTCAACATTCCTGCACCTACTTAAAAATAAACATCATTGGCACTTTTAATTTTAAAAACAAATATCTATTCATGGGTTTGTTTCTGAACAATGGTATGTTTTAAATTTTTATTAAAATCTAAAATTTAGTTACATTCAAACTTTATTGGTTGACTTACCTCCCATGTGATATGAATTGAATCTGTAGTGAGAGGTTTGACCTGTAAATTAAGTGGAGCTCCTTCAGGTTCTGAAAAGTAAATAGAAAATGTATTTTTACATTGTAAGCAAAAGATAACAAACCATACAAATTATTTTTACTTGCAGTTATTTACTAAAAAGATTTTACCAAATTATCCTTTTCAAATGAGAAAATATTTGTAAAAATACAGGTAAAGAAGACGTAAATCTAAAAATAATCCACCATATATAATGTGCATCACAAAAAGTTGAAAATCAAAAACAGAAAAAAAGAGAAAGTTGTAATTTATCTGTAAGTTGTATTGGCTAGTAATATTTCAATCATCTTGTACTGCTGTCTAGTTCAGATTATAGCTTTAATCAACCTTTAAAAAGATTAAACTTACTGTCTTGTCGAGTTCTCACTTCATCTGAGGGATCACTGAAATTACTTTTTCCTATATCATTTGTAGCTGCTACCCGAAAGTTGTAACGAGTGTTTGGGTGTAATCTGAAGTAAACAAATTACAATAATCTTACTTCAATGAAATATCAATAGTTTACAATTTGGAAGAAGAAAGCAGTTTGTACATTTCAAAACATGCAAAGCTGATAACACAAGAAAGACCTGAAAAGAAGTTCAAATAGTCAATTGAATAAAATATTTGTAAAGGGTTTAACGTAACCCTGTGTCTTCCTTAAGGTGGTACCTAACACTACAGGGAGATAACTCTGTAAAATCAGCTAAACATTTTAATTACGTTGTGTTGTTAAGGGATTATCAAGCTTCTCAATGATCAACATCAGTGTTTGTCAAACTGCTATATAACCAGTGTAATTTTTCTGATAAAATGGTTGGTTCAAATTTTTTGAAAATTTTATATTTTTGTCAAATGGTCAAAGAAAATACTTTGTCAAAATTTTATGAAAATTAAACGAGCCAAATTAATTTTGGTCAAAGTGTTGGGTACCACCTTTAATTGCTGTTTTAAGTTCAGAAATGTAAAGTCTACTGCAATTTATAAGTAAAATTTATCACCTTAAATTGGTGTAACTTTGGTTAATGTCAGTTCTGGTAAATAGTTGAAATTTTACCCTGTAACTGTAAAGGTTGAAGATGATGGAGGAATACTCTCTTGGAAATCTACCCAATTCTTTCCTTCACTTTTATACTGTATGGTATAGTTTCTAATAGGACCATAACCATCATAGGCTGGTTGCCAACTAATTGTTATATTCCTGGCCTGTACTTCTGCTGTTATCTGAGGTTTCATTGGCTTATCTGGTTTTCCTGAAGTCACAAATATAATATTAAAATGACATGTATTTGACTGATGATTTTTACCAAATAATAGGTTAAAATAAAGAATGGACTATTAAAGTGTCAACATAAAAATGTACTACTTGTCCGCAATAACAGGAAGTAACAACATTCCAACATTTAATGATTCTTTAAATTTTTTTTTTTTTTTCAAATTTTAAAATCGGTGAAATAAGAGAGAACTTATGATGTCTATTGAAAATCATATCACATACCCACAATCATTTCATATATTTTAACATGTTTTTCTTGTATATAATCCTACATTATGTGACATAGTTTTCAGAAAACCTATTTGCAGTTTGACTTCTTAAACAGGTTAGGAGAGGGTTAAGCGCATACAAACATGTTTAACCCAGCCACATTCTATATTGACATCTTTTCTATCTTGTCGTCTCTAGATATACACTTACTTCTGTTGATAATGGTATAAACAAGAACTTCTTTTGGTTCTCCCCACCCTAATCTGGTTCTTGCCATCACTTTAAAGATGTAATACTGTTCCCTCTGTAATGTTGCCACGGTATATTGTTTCTGTGTGACAGGTAAGTCTGAACTGTTACCCTGCAGGCTGCCATCTCTCTCTTTGTAAGATACTAGGTAACCAGTCAGTATACCATTAGGCTGTGTTGGAGGCTCCCATACAACTTTAGCAGTGGAATAAGTAACTTCTGGGAACCATATTTTAGTTGGAGGTCCAGGTACTGTAAAATAATAAGGGGTAAAGTTCTAGTAGGTAACCCATTTTTAAAACCTGAATCTTATGGGGAAAAAATCATTAAAAATGCCTCATTAAAATACTATCATGGTTTATGCATTAGTTACTGCCAAATTGTCCATAAATCTTTCTTGACCTTAATGTATTGAATATAAAGATAATCAATTCTGACTGAGGCTCAAATCACTGTAGGTGTTGTAATCAGGTCGAGTGCATTAACACAGTGCTTTCTTAAACCGGATAAAATTGATAACGTCCTGGTCACAGGACAAAGTTAGGTCTACTAGCTGATAACGTAACAACGTAAACCAATCAGAAGAGGTGTTACATCCAAAATTAAATTATACACAGATCATAATCAATCCATCATCTTACCATCTTCATCTGTCTGTACACTGAGTACATTCTCACTGAGGACACCATCTCCCATTCTGGTGTAAGCTAACACTTGTACCTGGTATTCCACATACTTTCTCAAGTTAGTTAGCAGTACATAATATGTTTCATTGCCTGGTACATCTTCATACTGGTCTTTAATGTTCTCTGATAAGGACTTGTACAGAACCTATACAAAAATTATAAAAAAGCTTATCAATGTGTATGATCTATTTAGACAGAACTTGCAGAGTGTGGTAATTATCTTTTGCACCACTAGACATGATTTTTCAATTATCAACAATAATTTCTATCATTTTATTTTACTTATTTTCGTACTACTAAAAAAGTAATTTGCATAAATTTAAATATTTATTTCAAATATAATTACTTCACACAAGCACTATGTTCCTGGCTAACAAACATTAATGCATTCATGAGATGTAACTTTATTCCTAAAAATTAAAAACTAATAAGTGTATAGCAACTGTGAATTCCCTGAATTTTCTGTTTGAGAGTAACAATATTTTATACATTTTTATGTTTCAATATATATATTGACTACTCACCCTATAACCCAGTATAATACCATTTCTATCATCCAATGGTACATCTCCCCATGTAACATTTATTGCTTTTGATGATACTGCATCAGCTGTTACACCAACTGGACCATGACTCGGTTCTGTAATTGATAATTTTAAATATAGAATACTGTGGATTCATTATAATTTGTTGGATGTTATTTTTGTGGGTTTTGTTAGTAAAGGAAAACCATGAATTAAAATGTTATACCAATTAAAAATTGTCTATAGGATTTGTAAGCAGAGATTGACTAAACCATGAAATCAAATATCCTTAATTCATGAAAAATTGTTACCCATGAAATTAAATGATTTCACTGTAGTCATATATACAATTTCACTAAGATGCTTTATGTCTTGTAAACATTATCACACAATTGCCTATTAGTCAATCTTTTAAAAGGATCTGCATATTAAATATGTTTAAAACCTTATACAATACCAATTACTCATATATAATCAAATTGATTGAATATAAAATTACTTACTTGCATCTCTGGTCCTCTCTGTACTGATGGGACTAAAGGGACTGGACCCTACATCATTATAGGCATTCATCTTGACCTCATACTCCATCCATTCCTCTAACTTGGCCAATGTATAACTCTCACTGTCTGTGTCTAGTACTACCTCATGGGTATTCACTTCATCTTTACGTTTGTAGATCATTCTATAACCACGAGGGTAACCATTCCAGTTCAACTGGGAAAGAGGCTGTCGAAAGAATAATAGAACAGATATACACAAGTTTTATCAAATTTATACAATCAGAATGTGCATCATTCGACCATGATTCAGGTTGTTGCTTTGTGTCACAGATACAGAGATTTGTTTAACAGTAAATTGTAGCATACTAAACTGCCCTATACTCTACTAAAACCCTTGTCATATGTTGCAATTAGATAAAAACCATGAAAATGTTTACGAAAGATTCAAGTTTTTCTCAATCAAAGAAAACTGTTACCCACAAAAATTAATGAATCCACAGTACATAATTTGTCATATCAAATTAGTTAAAAGCCTTGTACAATAGTAGTTACCCATGAATTATTGAGTTCATTACATATCTGTAGGAACTAGGAAATGCACATAAAATCAACAATACTTACGGCCCAGCTTATCCTAAGTGCAGTGGAATTAATGGCACGAACAGTAACATTATCAGGAGGTACATTAGGAGGAGCTTGAGCAGTCTGAAACTGTCGGCTAGGGACACTGTAATTACCAGGTCCTACAATGTTTACAGCTGTAATGCGGAGTCTATACATAGTAAATGGCCTCAGATTTGGTACCAGTATTGTCCTTGCATCTGGATCAGAGATTTCATAAACTGGTACCCATGTATCATTGTTATCAATCTGTCCGTGGATTCTCCACAATGTAATGGAAGTTTTCCCATCATACCCTAGCAAAAACTGTAGTAGTGTAGACCGTGCTTGAATGTCTGAAATGCCTAGATTGTATGGTGCTCCTGGTCTCTCTATAAAATAAAACAATATACATTTGTAAGTTAATCTTAAAATTATGAGAACAAAATTTAAACTAATGAAAAGCACCCTCATCTTTTAATCACATAAATTTATCCTTTTTTACCAGAAGTTTTGGTAATTGTGATGTTTTGAAATGAGGCATATATTTGATCAAAATGATAACTTTAATGCATACTGAGAAAAAATAGAAATATTAATAATTTTACTCACCAGGTGGCACTCCAGATTCAAAGTCAGCTGATGAATTCTTGCCAGCTCCTTTACTTGTTTTACCATAGATATAGATGGTATATTTAGTCGTAGGATCCAGATCTCTAACAGTATATGTCAGTGTAGTGTTACTCAGATTTATATCTTTACAAGTCTTATTCTGATTTTTCTTTTCCCATAATAATGTATAACCTAAATAAAAATTTTAAAAAATAATTTAATAATGTTTTTTAGCTTTTTTAGAACCTAAATTTTAAACTATTGCTGCTGTTACAAGTATCTTAATACTGAGGAAAATGCATTTAACTTTCCTCACATTTTAGATTCTACTCCACAATCACTTTTTATAGTTCATCTTACATTACTCTCCTTCAACTAAGTACTTTTTGAACATTTTTCACAAAAATAATCAAAATCTTAAAGTCCTTATAATTTGAAAATAGGTTCCACAAGAATTTTAACTTGTAGAGGTACAGATGAGAATGCAAAATAAATTGGTGAAAAGATTTTTAGTCAGGAACAGATATTATGACATTGTTTGTATTACAAAGTGACCAGTGCGTCTTCTGTAAGCGTAACAAATATACATTGACACATATACATGATATAATTATCATAGTAATTTTTAACTGAGAATACCCACCTGTGAGTATACCATTGATTTCAACAGGATGCTGCCATATAACTTTGACAGAAGTATCAAAAATATCTGTGAAGGACAGATGGACTACTTCATCAGGCACTGAAAGAATAAACAAATTTGTAAACAAAACAGACACAATAACTTCATTACCAGCTTAAATTAATGGATTGTAGATTGAAATTCCTAAGCAATAGTTTTTTTACAACTAAAGAATAAAAATCTAACACTACATATACGTAACTCTGTAAAATGCAAACATACAAGTCTTTAATGTATTGTCTGTTCAAATCAAACATTGTAAAACACTGAAGCATGACTAAAGGGACGCTTGAGTTATGATAAAATTATGGTAAATATTGCTGATAATTTCACCTTTGTAAAACAGCACTTGTCTAACCAGGAAAACTTTGAATTCCCTAAAGGATTTGCAATATACAAGATTCTTAAACTGGGAATTCCTTAAAGGATTTGCAATATGAAATACTTACCATCCTCCTCAGTCTTGATTTGTATGGGAGTACTAGCAGGTCCCGGTCCCTGACCTGTGTAACATGTAACTGTTATTGTGTAGTCTGTGAATTTCTTCAGATTGTACATGAATGCCTGCTGAAAATTATAGGGGTCTGTAGGATCAGGCGGAACAGTAAGCCTCTCTTCAATATTACCTGGGCCTTTGGCTAAAATGATATACCCCAAGTTGACACCATTGATTTTTGAAGCATCTGGAGGTAGCCAAACAATTTTAATGGCTGTTGAATTAACAGATGATATGTTTACATCAGTTGGTGGTACTCCTGGTACACCTTCTCTAGTACGGACATTTATACTATCACTGTACAGGCCTACACCCTCGTTATTATAGGCTGCTATCTTTATTTCATATTCTGTAAATACAATAAGTCCTGTCAATTCGAAAGAAGTACTTGGCCATGCATTTGTGTTCCTCTCTAAAAATGGGCTAGTATATCCCTTTAATCGGTATTTAACCTTATAGCCTGTTAAGTCTCCATTCCAAGTATCTGATGGTGGGGCCTGCCAATTCAACATTATAGAAGAATTTGATCTTGGGCTTCCATAAAATCCTCTTGGTGCAGCTTCCGGTGCTAAAAGAAACAAAAATACTTGATAAAAAAAATTTCAAGTATAATTTTTATTTAAACTATATAAAACAGAATGATCATAGCTTTTATAATATTAAATTACATTTCAATTTATCTCAATATTATTTCATGGAAAATTCTTCCTCTGAGTTCATAAAGTACCTACCATCTTTACTGTGGATAAATAATTCAGGACTGTAAAGTTTTAATGTTCTTGCTGAAACCTTGTTTAAGAGAAATATCAGATAACAGATATGTGTTCAAGTACATGAAAGTATCTTCAAAAAGGAAGTGACTATTTGACAGATCTGAACATTACTTACAGGGTTCATCTAACAATTTTAACATTACAGATTAAATATCAAATCATCTCTTACTTCATAGCAGAGTAAAATGTAAAAAAAGTTACAACAATGTTCATGGTAAATGGACAGACAGACAAGGTAATTTTGTTATACCATTCAATCAACAAGTAATTATAATTCAGTTAATACTAACGCTGTTCAGGCATAAGTAATGGCATATTTGGTTTAGCATCACTTGCTGGTCCGACCCCTACTTTGTTAACAGACTTCAATCGAAACTGAAAGTATCTTGCAGGTCGTAGATTTGGCATGACAAAGAAACGGACATTTGGAGCGACATCTTGTGGGTATGTCTCCCAGCCTTCATCTTCTCCCATAGTTACACCTATAAAAGATAACACTTCAGTAAAATACAATGATTATCACACAAATACATGCAAGAAAAACAAATGTATAATAATGCTATATTGTAACATATTTAATTGGGTCATAAGCTAGAAAATCACATGGATTACTTCCGTCATGTCAACTTTTGATCATCAAACTGCTTGAATGAAAAGAGACAACAGCAAAAAATGGCAACATTTCTTCATCTCCAATCTTACCAACAGTCTCTACATATGAGTCAAAGCCTGAGCCAAAAAAGAAATAGAATGGAATATACAGATATGTGGATGCAAATCAGATATTTTTTTCTTTTAGTATGCTTAATTTGTAGTTAATCTTACCAAAAGTTGTATGTGCAATGCTTTTTTACAGTCGAGTATGTCTTTACATGATTTCATAAAGGACATTTCATTATTTAACGAACAAGTCTCCAGTGATTATATCATCATATAACTTTTCTACCCACCTTTATCAGGATAATAAGTAACCATTCTCTTCTGGAATATAAACCTCTCTATTGGTGTGTTACCATTAGGACCAGGAGAAAATGATATGTTGGCACTCTTCAGGGCAGTAGGAGGCACAGCTATACTTAATATTACAGGCATGAAAGGTAATTCTGGAAATAAAAATAAAAACATCTTAAGATATAATCATCTTATATACCAGAAGGTCACACATCTGAGCTAACTATCCATTCAACAGAGATTTAACCATATGTTTATTTCAAATTTCATCCATTTCACAAATTTCTCAAATAGAACTTATATCAAGTGTTAATGTGGTTAATAACTTTAATAAAAGCTAGGAAATCAAACTGCAATATGTGAAAATTCGATCTCCCCACATATAAATCGTTCAAGCTTGTTTTAAACCATGAAAATGTGTCATATCACAGTTTGTGAAAAAAATTAAAATCCATAAAAATATGTTTGTTAGCTGCTTTAATAAAACAAGCATACATTTATCTAATACCAAATCAATTATGCTTGCTTGCATAGGTGACTCAATTATGTGAAACCTTTTTCTTACAGAACTTCAATAATTGTAAGGAAACTGTTTCTAAAAACTGTAAGAAAATGCCTTTGGCCTTGGTATTTAAGGCTTTATATCTGAACATATATATAAATAATACAAACCTATAACTTTCAGTTTTGTAGGCCTCTCATCATTACCACCTGCAGATAAGACTTGACATTTGTAGTCACCATTGTCACCACTAAAAACACTAAGGATTGTCAATGTGCCATCCTGTTCTATTGTTATTCTGTCTGATGGATTGAGCTCAACTTGACCCTGATACCACTTCCAGGTTATGTTGACATTGACGTCATGTGACACTCCACACTGAAGTGAGGCTACAGATCCTTTCTCTACTTCTGTAATGGCTAGTGGGGGTTTGGTTATTTGAGTTCTCTCTGAAATGTAAATAATATGTGTAAGTTGCTTCATGTTGAAATAGTCAATAAGTTTGCTTTCAACTCATATAAATGCCTCTGTGGTAGAGTATTTGCTTTATCCCATCTAAAAGACGTGAAAATATTATTTACTGCTTCTATGCAAAGAGTGTTTAGCACAATTAAACGTAGGTGTCTGAGTAGGGTGGCATGTCTTCACACAGACCTACATTTTAAGATAGCAAGTTTAAATTGAAGTCAGTCTGTAGAAATCAAGGTTCATATTTATATCACATTAACATGTTCTTGTCCTGATATGTGTGATATATTGCAACTAGATGTTAATAACTGATTTCAATACATGCATGGAGCTCTGTGAAGATCATGAAACAATACAAAAAGAAATCTGTAGGACATTTTCAAAAGGAAAAAAAGTCGAAAATAACAATGGACTTTCTATGTTCAATATAATATTTAGCCCCTTCAGAACTTTGTGAAGATTTACTTACGATAAACATTGAGGGTAGCTTCAGCATAAATGCTCCCCTGGCTGTTTGAAGCATTACATGAGAATAAAGCTGAGTCACTGGTCTCTGTTGTAATGATCAGTAACTCGTTGGTTGTTGGACTTATCTGATACCTGCCACCAGTTGTTACTTCTGATTCTACATTGTCCAGTTCTGTGGGAATAGGAAATAAACTTGTTCATTCATCAAATCATTTAAATTGATATAACAATGCATTTAACAAATTCTGAGTTTGTGAGAAAGGAAAGTATAATTTTCAGACAAAAAAGAAGTCATATACTGTGGATTCTTTTATATTCGTTGGATACCAATTTTCGTGGATTTCGTGGGTACAGGAGAATCAAGAATTCAAATGTTCAACGAATAACAAATTTTCTAAAGGAATGAGTGCAGACTTTGTTAAAACCACGAAATTAAATATCCACAAATATGTAAGTTTTCCTCAAACCACGAAAATTAATGAATCCACAGTAAGTAACAGTTTATGTGGCAGTGATCTGGAAGGTTTTTTTCACTATGGGCCCAGGGCCCCTCAAAAATAAATTCAATGGGCCATTTTAAAAAATAATGGGCCATGTTGTCAAATGAGTGGGCCATTCAAATTGACTTCTGTAAAAAAAATTAAACCAGATGCTCCGCAGGGCGTAGCTTTATACGACCGCAGAGGTTGAACCCTGAACGGTTGGGGCAAGTATGGACACAACATTCAAGCTGGATTCAGCTCTAAATTTGGATTGTGATTAAATAGTTGACACAGCATAGGTTTCTGACACAGAATGAATGTGTTCTAATGAAATTAAAATTTTTGTTTTCTCTTAGAGCAATTCACTATGCTGTTGAATATTATTCCTCTCAAAAAAATGTTTGAAGAAATTTTCTTTTTATTTATGAAATTTCAAATGAGAAAATTGAACCCAATTTTTTTAATAACATCCCCCTTTCCCTTATTCCAAAACTAATCTCAATTAAAATTTCTAATGGAGTTTGCAACAATTACTACTCATTTAAATACATCATAAAATGTTAAGATGTAAAAAAACTGCTTGTTATCACTGAATGGTAAAGATTATTTTAATTTATCAGTTGGTAGTAAAAAGTGAATGTATATATAACAAAGATTTAGGTTGATTCTGGACAAAGAAAGATAACTCCAAATAGAAAAATTCTTACAATTAGATATTTCTTGCTTACTATTCTGGACAAAGAAAGATAACTCTAATTAAAAACAAAATTGCTATTTCACAATATTTTGCAATAAGATATTTCTTGCCATTGCGCAATACTGTGCAATTGAAAAGACTTGCTATTGCACAAAACTTAATATAATTTTAGATCCTGATTTGGACCAACTTGAAAACTGGGCCCATAATCAAAAATCTAAGTACATGTTTGGATTCAGCATATCAAAGAACCCCAAGATTTCAATTTTTGTTAAAATCAAACTAAGATTAATTTTGGACCCTTTGGACTTTAATGTAGACCAATTTGAAAATAAGACCAAAAATGAGGAATCTACATACACAGTTAGATTTGGCATATCAAAGAACCCCATTTATTCAATTTTTGATGCAATAAAACAAAGTTTAATTTTGGACCCCGATTTGGACCAACTTGAAAACTGGGCCGATAATCAAGAATCTAAGTACATTTTTAGATTCAGCATATCAAAGAACCCAACCGATTAATTTTTTGTCAAAATCAAACGAAGTTTAATTTTGGACCCTTTGGACCTTAATGTAGACCAATTTGAAAACGGGACCAAAAGTTAAAAATCTACATACACAGTTAGATTCGGCATATCAAAGAACCCCAATTATTCAATTTTGATGAAATCAAACAAAGTTTAATTTTGGACCCTTTGGGCCCCTTATTCCTAAACTGTTGGGACCAAAACTCCCAAAATCATTACCAACCTTCCTTTTATGGTCATAAACCTTGTGTTTAAATTTCATAGATTTCTATTTACTTATACTAAAGTTATGGTGCGAAATCCAAGAATAATGCTTATTTGGGCCCTTTTTTGGCCCCTAATTCCTACACTGTTAAAACTAAAACTCCCAAAATCAATCCCAACCTTTCTTTTGTGGTCATAAACCTTGTGTCAAAATTTCATAGATTTCTATTAACTTAAACTAAAGTTATAGTGCGAAAACCAAGAAAATGCTTATTTGGGCCCTTTTTGGCCCCTAATTCCTAAAATGTTGGGACCAAAACTCCCAAAATCAATACCAACCTTCCTTTTGTGGTCATAAACCTTGTGATAAAATTTTATAGATTTATATTCACTTTTACTAAAGTTAGAGTGCGAAAACTAAAAGTATTCGGACGACGACGACGACGACGACGCCAATGTGATAGCAATATACGACGAAAATTTTTTCAAAATTTGCGGTCGTATAAAAATCATTATTTTCTCATGTTTTGGAAAAGAGGTGTTGGTACAAGTTTACCTTCATGATTTTAAATAATATTGTTCCTGTGATTCTGTAATTTCAATGAACATTGAATATACAATAACTTCTTCCAAAACGGACAATATTAAAGATAAACCTTTATTTACAATGTTTAAACTGTTACTGTTGCCTTGGCTTGTTCATGTTCATGGTTTTTTTAACATTAAATTTGGGTCTTCGTCGATACCATACTCATTCCAGACGTTCCGTATTAGAGGACATTTCAGGAAATGTCCTCTGCACTTCTTGTGTTATTATTATTACTTCATCAAGATGACAAGAATAACAGTAGAGAGTACCATTAATTGATAGAACAAAACAATAATTCGCTGAAGTCATGTTTACAAAATGTCAAAACGAGCCAAAGACCAAAAAATGACAAGGACAGTTAAGCGCCTTTTACGGAGACAAAATATATATTCATAAAAAGGCTTCAGGGGTTTTCAATCGTAATACTAGCAAGCTAAACTAAATTAAAAGATTATTATTAAAGTTAAATCTCGTCTGTAATAGCCATTTCACAAATGTAAAGTTGTTTATAAAAAAATATATCATGAATGATGGTTAATTACGTTTTGGGTTATCAGTTAAACCGCATGGTTCTATTTTTACCATAGGAAAACACCCGAGACGTTAAACCGCATGGTTCTATTATCATAGGAAAACACCCGAGACGTCCTAAAATATATAGGTGCTCCTATGTTTGGAGGAACATTATACAGTTGTGTACACACACATGGCGGCACGGAACACGATCGGAAATCTATTTGACGATATCTTAACGTTTCGAAACGATGTGAAAAATATCATGCGCCACGTGGGCGCTTACATTTGTCACTATATGCGCTATTTCTGGTGAATATGCGCTATAGGCGCAAGGCGCACGTCCTTCCCGATCACTGTATGTGGTTATTGTAGTGATGAAGGAATACACATTCAACAAAATTATGATTTATGTTAACATGAGCAAATAAGTGAAATTATGATGTGCCTTTTTTTGTTGTTCTCAAATAGTTAGCCATTAATTAAATAAGAATGTTACAACAATGTACATACTTTTCTTCCATATAACAACAGGTTTAGGTGCTCCAGAAACTTTACAAGGAAATCTAGCGTCTGCTCCTTCTACTAATGTCAGATTCAATGGTGAGGAGATGAACATTGGTGGTGATTCTGTAAACAAAATGTAGCATTCATTTTTAAATTCAAAATTTCATAAACTCATCCAACCTCTTAGAAATTATGTACAAGATTATATTTTACTTGAAAACAAGAATGTGTCTACAGTTCACGAATGCCCCACTACCACTATCATTCTCTATGTTCAGTGGACCATAAAATTGGGGTCAAAACTCTTATTTGGCCTTAAAATTAGAAAGTTCATATCATAAGGAACATGTGTACTAAGTTTCAAGTTGATTGGACTTCAACTTCATCAAAAACTACCATGACCAAAAACTTTAACCTGAAGCTGGAAGAAGGGACGTACAGACCAGAAAACACAATGCCCCTCTACTATCGTAGGTGGGGCATAAAAAAACTTTCATTAATGTTTTTCAATCTAGCCTAGAATTCTATCACATTCAAAATGGCAAGAATGAAACTGAACAAATGTATTTTTTAAGTGGATTGCAGTATGGTCATTTCATTTAAAGATCATCACAGATTCACTGAGAAATGAACTGTCTTCGTGGCTATACAGTGAATTTCTTGTATGGATTCTGAGAGGTCTTGGAACTAATATGTATTCAAATGAAAGATTAACAACTTTAAATTGATATTTACTCATTCCTTACTAAAATGATGGGCTTTCAGACAGAAAAAAAATGGTTAAGTAGGGCAACATACTTCACTGTTCCCATGTGAGTTAGCAAGTTAAAGACCTGATTCAATATGTTGGTTTTACAAGTCTTGGCAGATAAATATCAGACATAAATAATGTAAAAATAGTCAATGTTCAATCTATATGTTAATGCAACAAACTTGGTAGGAATAACAACTAAAATGCTCAGTTTTGCAAAATCTTCAAACTTACGGTCTACTTTAATCCATGCTGATACTTTAGTTTCTCCTGCTGCGTTGGAAGCAAAACACTGGTACACTCCTGAATCACTCAGTTCTAAGTTCTCTATTTTTAATGATCCACCCTGAGTTACGCTTAATCTGAAAAAAATGTAGTTATCTTATAATGTATCAATAACTAATCTACATATATTATGATATGATATAACAAACTAAAGAATAATCATCACACACCTAGATTTTTAACTCAAGTATAAATGTTGAATGACAAGCATCATCACAATTGAATAAGAAATAAGAAACTATGGTTCCAACTCTCTAAGGCAAAGTTGACAATATTATTCTTAGGTCCTTTTCAGTCTTATAGCTTCTAACATTTCTACACTTTGGCATGTTCCTGGCTTTCAAATGTTTATGTTCAAGCTTTCTTGACATCACTAAAAATACACAAGCTTTATTTAGTGTTATTTTATCAAGTATAGAATGAATGCTCACTTGAACATTTCCTAATTAATAACCAGAATTGTTTTACATAATGAGTTTACCTGCTGTTTTGAACAGAAGATACTGGTACTGCATTGAAGTACCAGGTGATTGTAGGAGATGGGTTCCCTGTTGCCTGACAGTCAACTTGTATTGATTGTCCAAAGTCTCTGAGGTACTGGCTTAGTATCTGTGATGTGATCAAAGGAGCTTCTGAAAATTTAAACAAACGCTCTCCTTATAAATTTATATCAACAATTTTGAACATTATTCCATCCATTTTAGAGGATTAACATAAAAACGGGTTATCTTGTCAATTAAGATAAGAGTTGAAGGCAAAATCTAAGAAAGCGATATGTACAATTTTTCTACAAATCCAATGACCAAATATCTTTTATTTATGACTTTCTTTTTCTGTAGCATTTCATTACTATTCTGAACTCTTTCAGATCACCAAAGTTTTCTGTATCCTGTACATGTTCAAGCTTTTACATTGTAAGAGTTTTAAATTTTGAAGTGTAAGCAATACTGTATCATAATGGCATCGAACTCAGAAGAAATGGCCAGAAAAATATTTTCATTTTAAGAAAAGCCTGTCAACTAGAAAAGATTCTGAAAGTATGTTTGTTGATCAACATACAATAAACTGTAAAGCATCTGATGTCTTGATATCAAATTGGTATGCTCATACAAATATAATTTAAAAGATGAACAAACAAGGAAGTAATTTAGTGTTTCCACATACCATTAACAGTTAAGTAAGCATCTGATGTCTTGGTATTAGATAGTCCATTACTAACAAACACAGCTTCACATTCATACTGTCCTGCATCACTAAGATCAGGATCTTTTATTGTCAATACACGTTTATACACTGTGTTAAATATATACTTAGTATTGCCAACAATTTCTGTTCTTTGAGATCCTTTTTTGTACCATTTTGTTTGTAGTCCAGATAAAGGCCTAAAAAAGCATCAAATATTATTCGGTAACTAGTATTCATTTACTTGGTTAATCAAATGATGTAAGAAACAGTTGTCATGATGTTCTAACCTTATAACAAGATGAACTTTTTTGACATTTAGTATGATAGATATCACCAATTCACTCAAATAAGGGGTTAAACTGCTTTCTTTTTTCTATTTTTTGCAATTGTATAAAAAAATAAGACCTTAAAATTTTTTAAGACAATGAACAATATTGTATAAAGCTTACCTGGCATTATAAATACATTCTAGCTTTGTATCTCGATCACCTGTCTTGGCAGTGGTATTTTTAGGACCAACAAGTATAGCTGGTGGTTTTGTTACTCCTTCGCCTGTGTCTAAAAAATAAAGAAATAGAATTCTAACAAGCGTTAAGTAAGCACAGATATCATTTAAAAGACTTTGGTTATAATCTAATTGAGGGGTAATTCAGAATTATTTTACTAATTTCAATTATCATGTAATAATTACATCAGATGTATGTTTCATTATAATACATTATTCTGATTGGCTAACTGCACATCACATGTTATTTCTTAATCAATTGCATCACACAATAAAATATATCATTCATGATGACACGAGGTCCCAAAATAAAGTGCACAGGTGTATTAAATAAAAAATTCATGATCCTAGCTAATAAATGTAATTATAATTATTGAATGCTTCGTTTTGTAACTTTATAGGATTGTAAAAGGGTTGACCGTACACACATTTTTTGAATGAAGCCCTTCCGCACTTCATACAAAATGTACTTCGGTCAACACTTTTACACCCCAATAAATTTACAAAAAGAAGCATTCAATTCTTAAATAATCTAATATTTTAGGACTCAGTACTCTAGAATCTTTTTGCCTTAAGGAACTAATCAATGAAGAAAGTGGTTAGCCCAGTCAAATGTTCACTATAGTCCAGTATTCATGGACACATCTAAGTGACAACTCTAAATATTGTATGTATGCACAAAATAAATATTAACTTGAAGTCAGGTTTATTCCTTACAGCAGTTTTTTATAATATAGAACATTGATTGTTTGGTTGGTTTTTAGTTCCACATTTAGCACAATTGATTATTTCAGGGAGTTAGTTTTAATTGGTGGAGGAAGCCGGTGTGCCCTGAGAAAAACACTTGACTTTCATGAAAATTGACAATCTTAAGTCTATTAAGATTGGACATACAGTTGTAGATCTATGCACCTGACATTTGCAGGATTCAAACTCAAACTCAGTGTCAACAAGCTGTTAAAACAGTGGTTTGACTTCTTTGATCACTTGGCCCTGAGGCCCCTGATACAATACATATATTGTTCAAATATAAATGTTGGCATAAGTACATGTTCTATCACTTACCTCCAACTCGGAGGGCAAAGTCTTTTGTTGTTCTACTAACTCCATTGATACCATTAAGAGCTTCTGCTTTATATATCTTCCCGTTATCAGAATGAATACTTGTACTTAATAGAACTAGATTTTTTTCAAGTGTAATTTGATGCCTCTGTGCTTCTGGTGCCATTTCTACACCACTGGCATACCATGATACAGCAGGGTCTGGTACAGAGTTTATACTAGGTAAGTTGATCACAACACCGTCCCCTGACAACACATTTACTGTCTGATTTGTATGAGATTCAAAATTATCAATATCTGAAATGAAAAACAATACAGTAAACCTTTAATTTTTTTTAATCACATTTGAAACCTATGGAAATAATTTATTGTCCCCTTTATTACTCTTTTCCTGTTAGATCAACTTTTACTGAGGGGAGGAGGGGCTGTTGTTAAAACTTGTTGTTTAGATATTTTTTACACCTTTAGTCATGGGTAACTTGTAAAGTTCATGTAATTTACTTACCTTTGAGAAATCACATTTTCTTGCAAAACCATATTGATAAACACATGTTGAAATGATTCATATTTTTATATTTCTATACATAAATGTATTTAACATACCCAAGAACATAAGAACTTACACGTAGGACTAAATCAGAAGTTAATGATAAATAAAACATACATAAACCCAATATCTTTATAATTCATAAACTGAAGGAAGAAGAACAATACAATTTAAATAATTTCCCCTACATTTATCTACATTCCTGACCATGGGTTTTTATACAGGTAAAGGGAACTCATTAGATCAGTTACAGCAATCATCTAAGGAAAGGAATATCCAGACAGAAAAACCTGACCCTTCAGGTAAGAGGTTAGCTTTAAGCTAACAACACTTACATGTACTTGTACAGAAACAATGGTGAACAAGGGTAGTAGGTAAGTAAGTATGATCATGGTATTACTAGAATCAATACATACATATTTGAACCACCAAGGTTGTATCTACCATCAAACCTTCACAGTAATACTTACAAGCAATGACTATTTTTGCTCCTTTACTTCGTATAGCACCTAGATAATTTTTAGCAACACATCTATAAATTCCAGCATCAGTTCTATTAACAGAAATCATTCGATATGAATAATCTAATGCATTGTACTCTGTGATATATGTTCCATCCTTCATCCATCTGTATTGTGCACTAGGTGAACTACTGGCTCGACATAATACTATTTTTAACGAGAGTTCTGGAATTGGATTCTGTGTATTTGGCTCGGTGGAAAACTCTTGTGGGGGATAATCTGTAAAATAGGACATTGTCTATGATTGTAATAATATAAAGATATAGGTTGATATGAGTGTTGCAAGAGTATCTTTTATCGTTTTTTTTTAAATACAATCATCACTGAATTGTGTACTTAAAAAAATTATTTCACTTAAAAAGTCTTTACAAGAATTTAAATGACAAATTGAAAATATTATCATGATTATGGCAAACATGAATACACACACAATATAAGTATAGTTACACAGCTTTTGTCCAGCCTTGCTAATGTATTGAATACAAATATAATTATTGGCAATACAAGCTACTACAATGTATATCCACATAAATAGGGACAGTAATTAAGTTTTATTGACTTAGTATTTAAAGAAATTTTACATATCTATAAATGTAAATATTATTTTCACTGCTGTATTAGTTTTCATTTGTAGATTATGAAACAGAGATGTGGATAAAAGTACACTGGGTTATATAAGATCTGAAATATACATGCAACCAAGACAAACTATTTAATCAGAGGGATGCAGGGCTCCAGGGATTGGAACCCCCTCCTTTTTTTTGGACAATCAATGCATTTGAATGGGAGCATATATATATTAGAACCCCCCCGTCCCTCCCACCCTTTTTAAAATGGCTGGATCCGCCCCTGTTATGCATGCAACTCAGTCATTTTCATGCTTATTTGACAGCATTTTTCTTTAATTTATTGTTTTTTTTACTTTGATCATTACATTTTGTTCAAATCTCATGCATATGCTTTGTTTAATCTTGGCAGTACTGGGAATGGGGGAGGGGGTGGAATTGACCCAGTATATTTCATGCAGGTGACGTTGAGCTAATCCCAAATCAGCAGAATTATTAAGTTACATTACTGTTTAAAATGAAATAACTGAAGAACAAGACTATCTCATACAAATATGTACCTCAACTGTAACCTGGTAGCACTTGGAATAGTTTCATTGTTTATTATAATTGTAATTTTCCAGTAAGTTATGAAATAAAACTTCTGTCCTATTAGTTTTTTATTTAAGTTAAGGTAGATGTAGTGAGCCAAGACAGTTAATCATCATCCTTGCTACTATTATAAAGTACCAGTACTTGTACACAAAGGTACAAGCCGATCCCCATGCTGATTCCGGCGGAGGGAGGATCCCCATGCTGATGCATACAAACTTTGTTATTGTTTTTTAAGTTCTTAAAACTTCTTAAACATGTTAAATTGAGAAATGTTCATGTTTGATTTGCCGAATCCTTTCTGTAAAAGGACTCAGAATGTGTTTGCTTTAAATATTACGATTCTTTTTACAAATTCCATTTAGATTGATTAAATATTGTATGAAAATCCTCAAAAGTCAATATAGTTTAAACCATACTTTATCATGGGGCCGGATCGACATAGTGCCGAATCGACTTGGGCCAGATCTATTTGGGACCCAAAGACTTTGGTCGGATAGACTTGGGGCTGGTACGACCAGATACCCCAGGGAACCTTTTCCTTTGATCCGCCACTGTCCTAGGTACATGAAACAGGTTTTACTTCAATTTGTGCAAGTTTCCAAACAAGAAATATACTTCGGGAGCTTCCTCATAATTGACAGGTCAACAGTGAACTGGTGGTGGTGTGGTGAAACAATCCCTTCGATCAGCCCCCAGGTTACCTGATAACGAAACTGACTGGAAGCAATCTTAATAATATACACTTTTCAGATATATTCGGTTAGGAAATGTGTAAAGGTTGTGTGAAGATGAGGTCCATTTTATAATATTCAAGAGTCTAAATTAACTATTATTGATTTTCTTACCTTGCATGAGACATTTGTCAGGCCAAACAGACAAAAAGGTTAAGAAAAGAGTTGTAAAATATGCTTTACTGGATAGCATTGGCATTTCTAATCGCTTACAACGTTTCATTGTAATAAAATTTATGTTTAACAATAATTAGCAAGTATTTCAAAAGTATTTAGAATGTATATTATTAATATTCTTTATTCTCCACCATCGGAAGTTGTGATCCGCCATATTGATAAATAAACTTCGGGACACGGCATCCCAAATATTCTTTCTTAAGTTTATCTTGAATAGTTCGACGAAATAGATTTCCAGAAATTAATAAATTAAGTCCTTTTGTTGATTTTTTGTCTGCAAATATCTTCTAATTAAGCAGATTTTGTGTTAAAGTAGAGTAATTGTCCAAATTCCATTCGACATTAGTAGTTCCGTTCATGTGACCAAAACAAATAACTTGATTGGATGAAAGTGATGAGTCAGGTCAGGTAAGCAAAGGTATGAAAAGTGTCATATCGCGTAAATCTTCTCACCCACTAATTTTGTATAATTGTTTGAAATATTTGATCTTATTCAACTTGTAATACACTCCTAGCAAAAATGTAACAAATTCATTTTCAATTGTTGAAAATAAGGTGGTAGAAAGGATGTGTATAACTCTTAGTAAAATTACTATATCTAGAGTGCTCTATACAAATCCTTGGTGGTCATTCATTTCAAATAAGTTTAATATTGAAAAAAATAAAGATCTTATAGTTTTAATATTCACCACACAAAAAAAACATGAAGTTGAGTGATAAAAAAATGACATTCATGTACAAAATATTATCATGAATACTTGACAAAAACAAACTGAAAAAAATAATTTTTTTAACATACTCACGTTACGTGAATACAAACTGAATCAACTAACATTTAGATGCTAAGCTGAAAATACAATACAATACAATACAATATTTTTATTGTCATTCAAGGAAGCCCTAGGAGAGCAGTATTATATATATGTATGTAAATATAATTATAAGATAGATCTATATTTACTATAAATCCTTCCTGTGAATAGACTAAATAAGCAAACAAATTTTGGAGTTCACGATGCATATATTTCTTCCAATAGTCAAAGACTTTAAGTGTTAGTAATTTTAGACCTACATTGGTAAGAAAAACTATCATTTGACGGACTGAGTCTGACATGATGAAAGACATCGAAGCTGAGCATCGAAGTTTACCAGTCAGTAATGTGTCAAAGCATCCATCATCTGCGTATAACCCGCCGGAGACTGTGACCCCAGATGTGACCAGACAGGAATTCATTCAGAAAGAAATTTAGAATAAAAGCGACATTTTAACTCCAATTGCACATTTTCAAAATATAGAAATAAATAGCGAGATCGCCCTGAGCTGGGACCAATGTGCATGCAGTGACATTCATGGTTAGTCCTAGCCCTGAGACTCAGTGTTATATCACCCTACTAGGTGGGGGAACTATAACATGGTTGTCGTATTCAATAATACAATAATAGCAAAATAAAATATATCTGTAGTTATAACTTATAGCTACTAGTCTTACAGTGATGTAAATATATATACCTTATTTATTTTTAAGCTTTAAGGTTCATGTGGACCCTATGGCTAAAATGGCCGTATTTTCACCTCAACATTTTCTCTGAGTACAGGCAAACCTGTGCATCTGGAAAAGTTTTAAGGCATAGCATGCCCTAGATAAATAGAATTCAAATGCATTGTATGATTTAGAAAATTCATAACGTAACTGGATTTTGCCGTACACTTTTTTTCGTCTCTGCAGAAGATGATAAAATTAACGAACAGTTGAGTTTATCTTGATATGGTCCACTCAGGTACACAGTTTAAATAACCAATTATTGTACGGTATCTATTGTCCATCTAATGTCCATGTTAATTAGAAATGCTCACTTTAATTTTTACCTGTGGGGAAGTTCTCAAACCTGTTTCCCAACTTAGTTTATTTTGGCGCCTTCTGGAGGAATGAAAAAAAATGCACAGCAAAATCCTGATAAGTTTTATTTTTCTAAAACATAAAACATACTTAAAATTCATTTATCTAGGGCATGCTATACCTGAATTTTTTTAAGGATGCGCAGGTTTGTCTGTACTCAGAGTAAATTTTGAGGTGAAAATACAGCCATTTTTGCCATAGGGTCCACATGAACCTTAAGCTGCAAAAAGATTTTTAGTTTATGTAATATTTTTTTAAATACATATTTAAAGAAAGATGTAAACAAGTTATAAAATGCATGTCTATATAGAAAAAGACATATTTTATATAATCTTTGAACTTTATGAGTTAATCATTTCATGTATACACATTCATACATGAGTGAGCAATGAATGTATCATACGTTGTACTTGACTGACACGCGGATTACGTATTTGTAATACGCTAACATTTGATAGTCTCTCTCGAAACTTCAATAGCACGAATGGTTGCTCCCTTTTATCCTTGGTTGGATACTCCCTTTTACAAGTGGCGGGTTCCGTCCCCGATACACGCATATAATATTATTTACAGGAAAACATGTCCATCTTCCCGGGTTCTCTGGCTACAAGTCTACCAGTATTTGATGCAACTCCTAATGACGAGTG
Source organism: Mytilus trossulus (assembly GCF_036588685.1). Lineage (NCBI taxonomy): Eukaryota > Metazoa > Mollusca > Bivalvia > Mytilida > Mytilidae > Mytilus > Mytilus trossulus. The sequence continues at coordinate 57,299,856 of NC_086379.1, read as the reverse complement.
GCATTATTAATGAAGCAGTCGTGATATCATATAATTTGTTTCGTCTTTGGTTTGACAAAGATGTACATCTAACCGAACACTTGCGCTTGACGCTCCTTGAAGCGAGACGGACGGAATATTCAATTTACATAAGGGCCATTTTCAAAACTTATTGCACGGTGACGCAGTTGAAAAAAAATCTACATCAAAGCTTTTAGTAAATTTCAATGCAGGAAAATAAAATAAAAGGGGAAGTGATAATTCGCAGAGGATAGTGGTGTAACCGCAGGGCATCATCAATAAAAAATATATGTTAATACCGATAAAATCAATACTAAAGATCTTTCATGAAAACGTTTAAGAATATTAAAGACTTCAAAAGAAATAATAAGTTTACATGGAATTTATCTTGATTTACGAGCCTTACGTACCACATCACTGTGATTTGCATTATAAGGAAATCCTCGACTTTTAAAAATTCGCCTGTTATCTACTTTCATGACTTTCATTAAAATCCTGAAGGCCGCCGTCATACAGTCACGAAAAAAAAAGACCTGAAGAGAACGAAGAATATCACATTAAAAGAAAGGGAAATACATAATAAGTTAGCTATAGTCTGGTATCAGAAATTACATTCTAAAACCTTTTTTTAATATCTCAATATCAACATATGTGCATTTGGGGTAGACATCCCCTTAATTGTTCTCTTCTGAACAATTGTTTTTTGGGTTTTTTTTAGGTTTTGGTTCATTATTCTTTACTCGTTATATATCTGTTCGCTATTTTCTTAATATATGGCAGCATTTTTTCATCTTTTGTCCTTAGTTTATTCTGCTTTTTTTGGCATTTTCTCTAACCGCTACATCCATATGTAAACGTTTTCGGGGAACTTGTTTATATAAGTATAGTACACATACGCTGGCAGCAAATGTGCTTATAATTTATCTAACATCCGAAACTGTTGCAGCCATGAAATCATTATTCCATAATAGTAAATTTTCCTGAAAAAGTCTCCACAATATTAAATTTTAAAATCTCAAATATTACAATCGCATAAATCATACGAAATCTGCAAAACCATGATAAACCAGAAAACGTGAATTCACAAATTCTTAAAATTGAATAACGTGAAGTTTTAAAATTGCACCTTTGTTGTCGTATATGCAGTCATACACACTTCAAAGTTTTGTTTAACCAATCTTATCACAAACATAAATCGAATCAAAATAGTTTTTGAGTATGTGTAATTTATGAGTCCCATTTATGGGCTAAATAAAAACTTGAACGTCTATTGGTATAGTATGAATACACAATACAGATCAATACATTTTCAAATTTTTTGTAAAATAACTCTAACACTAAAAAACGTAGCCTTTTGCCCTTTTATCTAATAGTAGATAGTGTCAAATGTTTTATTTCCGACTGCTCAACATACTAGTATAATAGTAGATACGATAGCCTTATCGAGAGGTCGATCACTGTTTGAGGGCATCCATCGGAACTGTTCAGATTACGGTGACCTTAATTTTTTATATTACGTTTTTGGTCATCATTCCTTACCTTCTTCCTCTTCACAACTGTGGTCCTGACAAAAGAACGTGAATAACAAACAAAAAACAAGGAGTCTTACACAATAATGATATTCCAAGTCCATCTTGAAGTAACATTGGATTTAGCCTTTCAAGTCTTATTAAATTTTTAATCATATTATTTTTGATAAAAAAGTTTGTATGGATAACTAATGAATGAATATGTGAACTCAATGGATTTAGAAGCAACTATAATGAGGATAATGATTACACATTTTGCTCATTTGTTCCAGTAATTTACAAATGATGAATGGTGATAAATGTTTTGTCGATTTCCAATACATTTTAACCGAATATTATTCGTATGATTGTATATATAAGAGAAATCGTCATTAATTACTTCGCATCTAGTTAAAAAATAATGTCAGTAATGATATATTCTTTTATGGATACTTGATAGAACCAATACAACTACAACAAAAACTGAAACCCCTCCTATCTACGACAACATTCATGTCTTATTTAATTTCAGAAAAGATTATTATATTGAATTCAAGATGATGTGTTTAAACTTCAGTTGGTTTAGTTGAAATTTGACATGATATTTTTTTCTCATTTTCTATAGTTTACTTAAAAGGGGCACTAGCTATGAGATAAATTTTGTCAAAATAAGCTAAGAAACATCGATAATGAATTATTCACCTACAAGTGAATAAATCGACCTCATTGAATCCGTATTCATGTGACCGGGATATATATTATCGAGTCCATACCTTGATTATTGTTTATTTGAGACGTTATAATTTTGCCATGATTTTAGTATGTGTAACCAAGGATTTGTATAGTTAATTTGAGTCAAATCGGCGAATATAAATTAAACAGCAGAGTTTCAAATAATTCACTTTTTATATTTTTTGAAATAACTGACTATTATTACCGTAATACCTTGATTGTAACTCTAACCTTTACCCCTTAGGAACCTTATTTGGGATAAACATTAAAGTGAAAGTGAAACCGGAAGTTGCACGTTGTACTGCAAGATGAAGTTTGTTATGCAACACAGAGGTTTGGCAGTCAGTAAAACCATAGAAAATCGTACTTATAGAACAGTTTTATTCGAAAATTAAGAAAATCATATTCTTTCCTTTGTGCCAGGTAAGTTTCGACACCAACATGTATTATATAAATTGGTACTGTTAGAATTTTTTTGGATATTTTTTTTTTACATTCCTATTCCTTATTATTATAATTTATACACTCTCTTCCCTTACTCTCCAACAAAAAACTGTTTGTGTCTTGTATGTGCAAATATATTAAAACATCGTCTTTTATAGATTTTTATTATGACGTCTTGAAAGGCTATTATATTTTTTTTTCTTTGACGCCTTTAATACTTCTACGAAGTATAAAGGCATCATTGAAAGAAAAGTATAATACCTGTTTTGAAACAATTTACAAAACATTTATTAGAAAACACTATACCATATCTTCTTTTTTATAACTACAATAATTTCTGGGTCTGTTTGCGGTATGGATGATTGTGAAAATATAAACTGTTAAACAGAAAATAGTCACTCTATAAAACATGTAACACACAATCTTAATGATCTTATAGACCCACTTGGAAGGCTATATATTATTCTTTTATCTATCTAAATTAGTTCTTAATGTTCTTCAAAATTTAAACCAAAATCAGATTGATGTATTAAAAGTTAATCAAAATAAACTTTCTAAAAAAAAGTCTAGCTTCATTGCCTTACTTTTAACCTCAAGCTTGTAAATGTACACATGTTTTACAACTTGGTATGCAAGGTTCAATATAAAAGATGTAAAAGATAAAATAAAATAAAAAAATACAATCATGCTTATGTATGGGATTTGCTCGTTGTTTAACCTTAGTTAATATCAGTGTCATTTGGTCTCTGATGGAGATTTGTCTCATCGGCAATCATACACCATTTTCTTATTTTTATATTGAAAATCCTTAGGAAATAGATATATTAAAAACACCTTGCCATATATTGCTTTTTATGAGCATTACTGCATATAACCATTATAAGTATAAAACTTGTATGTATATAAGGTATGAATAAAAGATGATGTTGAAGATACCTTTATTTACCTATACATGTAGGTGAAACTGCTGATACAATTCTGTGACTTGGATTTGACTAATGGTAAGTCTATAGCCAAATCTATAAGTAGTACTGCAAAAAGGGATAGTTTGGATGTCTAAGCTGTTTTGCACTAAAAACAAATAATTATCAGTATCATCTTTTATACTTGGTAAATCATTTTTGAAAGTCACATAATTGAATGAAAACAACATACCAGATATTCTGTTTTCCAATAAAAGAAAAAGGTATTTTAGAATAGTGGAAAAGTGTATAATATTGCAGTGGATTATCAGGTACTTTCTTATGTACCATAGTTTGTTTGATTTTTCCATTGAAAAAAGTGTGAGGGTCTACGCTTATCACATGTTCTATGATGT